>NC_142010.1:265753485-265908485 GCF_049901735.1 Notechis scutatus | reverse complement strand
AAACTGTTTGGGACTCATTATGGGCTGGGAATGCACATAATTCACAGCCGTTGAAATAAAAAAAGGGGGGATGGGAACAGCATGTGATTGTTACTGTCTCAGGAAGCCTTGGTCAGAACATATTTGACTAACGGGGAAACAAGAAAATATATAAGCCTTAGGACAGGATTAGCCTTGGAAAATAAACATCAATTTAAATGGACTCGCTCCTTTGGAAAAGCAGCTTGGGGTTTCTGCAATCCTGCAGACCTCTGGGTTGGTAGCCTATTTTTTGGGTTGCTGCCCGGGAACATTTGCAACAAACAGAATCCCTTGTAGGAATCCCCCCAAGTCCAAAACCGATTGGAGCAACACACGGCAGCATTTGAGATGATGAAAAAACTTGGGAGGTTTATCAAAGAAAGAACGTGTTGCAATAGGAAACTGGCAGAGGCTATAATTCTCTGAGAAAGACAGCCCAGTTTGTGTGTTGCAAGAAGATTAAAGACTCTCGGCCGTTGGCTACAAACCCGTATGAATAATTGAAACAAAGACGTACCTTTGGAAGCCCATCAGCTTGTAGAACATATTCCAAGGTTTAGTAAGCCCAGGGGCAGCTATTCCTCCCTGCTAATCCATGTGGGGGCCAAGGATGTTGGCATGAACAGCTACAACTAGATGACAGTGGACCTTGGATGTCCTGGAAAGGACATTCAGGAGAAATCAGTGGAATTCCATCCCTCCTTCCAATGCAAAGAACATAGAATAACAGAGTTGAAAGGGACCTTGGCAGTCTTCTAATCCAATCCCCTGCTTAAGCAGGAAACCGTATACCATTTCAGACAAATGTCTGTGGAGATTCTCGGTCATCCAGGTCATGATTGTCCCAAAGGGTGCATTTTTTAAAGAGGCAACTGGACTTTCTGGTTTTTCTTTGAAGATGTTTTCTTCAGCTCTGGCCAGATAGTGGGGAAAGGAAGGATTTTATACTCCTTGCAGACAGTTTGGTCATTTGCATCCTTTTTAGAGGGTCATTGAGGCTGCTTTGGAGGTTTGTCTGTGTCCTCAGGGTCACCTGAGTGGTGCAAATGGGTGTGGCGTCTTCTTGGAACTGCTGAAAGGAGCTCTGTTGTGGACTCCACACCCATTTGCATTACTCGGGTGACCCTGAGGACACAGATAAATCTCCAAGTGGCCTCAATGATTCTCTAAAAGGTCACAAATGACCAGCTGTCTGCAAGGAGTATAAAGGGTCACCTGATTAGTGAAATGGTTCCTGAAGTCTGCAAATGTTTCCTCTGGAAATCCAGAGTTGATCAAAGAAAGAAACACAAATTACTTTTGTCCCAAAGGTGCTTTATTCCCCAAGAGGAAACTGGACTTTCTGGTTTTTCTCTGAAGACATTTCGCTTCTCATCCAAGAAGCTTCTTCAGCTCTGACTGGATGGTGGGGAATGGAAGGATTTATGTTCCTTGCAGACAGCTGGTCATTTGCATCCTTTTAGAGGGTCATTGAGGCCACTTGGAGGTTTATCTGTGTCCTCAGGGTCACCTGAGTAGTGCAGGTGGGTGTGGAGCCTTCTTGGGACCGCTGAAAGGACCGTGTTGTAGACTAGAGATAGATGATGTTGTATCCCTCCCACTCTCCCACATAGGTGACCTCTTTGACCCCCCCCTTCAAATCAGAGGTCCTCTCTTTCCAACATGTGGACTGTGTTGTCTTCAAAAGAGTCTTTTTGATGGACTGCTGAATCTGACAAATGGTTGCAGGATCCAATCTAAGTCGGTCATGGGGACCAGCTGTTTAGCCTTCCAAACTTTCAGACTTGCCCTGGAACCCATCCTCAGGGAACTTCTCTCTCACCAGAATGTGTCAGAGAGGTGTTTTATTTATTTATTTAATTCATTTATTTGTTTGATTTGTCCATCGCTAACAAAGTAATAGGAATGAGCATAATCGTGAGTAAGAATGCAGGAAATAGGTACGGATAAATGGGGACAATGGGACAGGGATGAGGGGCGCGATGGTGCACTTATGCACGCCTCTTACAGACCTCTTAGGAAAGGGGTGAGGTCAACAGTAGACAGTCTTAAGGTTAAAGTTTTGGGGGTTTGGGAAAGAGACCACCGAGTCAGGTATAGTGCATTCCAGGCATTGACCACTCTGGCTGAAGTCGTACTTTCTGCAATCAAATTTGGAGCGGTTTACATTGAGTTTGCATCTGTTGTGTGCTCTTGTATAGTTGTGGCTGAAGTTGAAGTAGTCATTGACTGGTAGGACATTGTGGCAGATAATTTTGTGTACTACGCTTAAGTCTAACCATAGGCAGTGTAGTTCAAGGTTGTCCAAGCCCAAAATCTCAAGCCTGGTGGTATAGGGTATTCTGTTGCGAGCAGAGGAGTGTAGTACTCTTCTCGTAAAATACTTCTGGACTTGCTCAATTGTATTAATGTCCAATATACAGTGCGGATTCCAGACAGGTGAGCTGCATTCGAGTATAGGTCTAGCAAAGGTTTTGTATGCCCTAGTTAGCAATTGAGTTCTGGCACTTAGGTTGTTAAATATGTTCCCTGACAATGGGCTCCAGCACGAGTCCGAAAGTTCGGAAGACAAAAGCTCTGGTCCCGGTGACCAACCCAGATTGGATCCTGCTGTCGGGGTTCCAAGTAATAGATCCACTGCAACCAAAAGCTCTGAGGCAGGTAGGTTCCTCAAAGAATAGCTTTATTGGAAATACTATATTAGCATAGATCTGGTAAAAACTGACTCTGGAGGTTCCCATGGCTTTCACCTAATCAAAAGTAAAAAGGTTTTCCACTTTCTCAAAGCAAAGTCACATGGCCTCATCAAGGCAGCATCTACTGGTCTGGTAGCGTCACTCCTCCTTCCTCCGGCCGGGTGTGAGAACATCCTTGGTTCCCAGGAGAAAGTATTTTATTTTGACTACACAACTCCAGCTATCTCTAATCCCCCTGCCTATCCCTCAGCTCCATTGTGGCATACTGAAGGCCCAAGGTACAGTGGTGGGATTCAAAATTTTTTAATTCCAGTTCTGTGGGCATGGCTTGGTGGGCGTGGCAGGGGAAGGATACTGCAAAATCCCCATTTCCTCCCTACCCCACTAACCAGCTTTCCAGCTCCGTTCTTCTGTGTAGGGTGCGATGACCCAAAGGGGCGTGGCACAAAGGCAACACAGTCAGATAAGCAAGAAGAGTCTCTTTATTATCTCCAACTTTGCCCCCAATGTCCAGGTTACCTTCTGGGCTGGAGAAAAACTCTCCCAGGAACAGCCTGTGGCTGCAGAAAATTAAGTCCAAAACATGAGCAACACAAACTCTAACTTAAAGTCCAAACAAACCAAACTGCAGTAATTAGTTTGGCAGGGCAGAAGCAAGAATTTCAGACTTGAAGGCACGGCAAAACTCACACGGTTGGGAAGACGCCAGGAACACAGATAAGCCACAACAACACAGGATAAAGTCACATTTGCTCCCAACAGCCTGCCGCATGCAGCCTGCCTTTCTTACCAACTCTCTTCCCAGGTGTGGCTAATGAAGGAAATCAGGGCCCTTTCCTCCCCCTTAAGCCACGCAACCCATGTTGCTCCCTTCTTCGTTCCTCCCTGCATGCCCTAGGATGAAGAGGGGGTGGCCCTTGCTCTTCGTCTGAATTCCCTCTCCCTTGTTCTACCTCCCCCTGCTCTGCCCAACCGGACTTTGCCCTTCCCCAGTTTCCTCCACAGCCAACATTGTCACACTCCTGCTCCCTGTCAGCTGTCTGGCTTCCACCTCAGATTCAGACTCCGGCAGGGGAACGACACAGGGCAACCAAAGAAGACCCAGCCAATCAGCTGGGACTCGGGAGGCGGAGAATAGATGGGGGTGTGGCCAGTCAGAGGCGGTATTCTCCAGTTCTCCGAACTACTCAAAATTTCCACTACTGGTTCACCAGGTCCAGTCCAAACCGGCTGAATGCCGCCTCTGCCAATATGGCTTTGGCCAGACCAGCTTCAGGGTTGACACCTGCAACATTATCCCCGGGACACATAGAGTCGCCTTTGTCCGTCACACAACTGGCTGTCATTATTATTATTATCTTTATTGTCAAGAGTACAACAGGTGCACAGTGAGATTGGCTGAGCCTCCCTTCGTGCGCACACACACCTCCAACACAACTCACAGGGGGGACAGAAGTCCCTAACCCAGTCCCAATCTCATTACACTGTGTGACCTTGTTGCACAACACGCCAGTCCCGCAAGTCTATCGTACCACGTGGACATGAAGGTATATTTTCCGTCTAGGAGTCTGACAGCCCCCGCAGGTAGAAACTGTTCTTCAGCCTGTTGCTGCAACTGGCTCTGCGTCTCTTATCTCCTACCCGAAGGTAGGAGAGTAAAGAAGGGCTAACCAGGATGCAAGTCGTCCCTGAGGATTTTCCTCACTCTTCTAAGGCAGCGAGCCCCAGCGAGGTCATCTAGCAGCGTCAGGGAACAGCCCACGATGTTTTGTGCTGTGTTCACCACCATCCTCTGTAGTGCCTTTCTATCCGCGGCTTGACAAGCCAGCACACCACCCCGTCATGCAATGTGTGAGGACCCTTTCTGTTGTGGACCGGTCAAAGGAGGTCATCCATTTTATTCTTTTGCAAGACCCTGAGGAAATGGGAGTCTCTGTTGGGCCTTTCTGGCCACCTGGGTTGTGTTGGTTTTCCAGGTGAGCTCTTCGCTGAGGTAAACGCCCAGGAATGTAAAGGAGGAAAGAAACTGTCTCCTCACAGCCCCCCTCGATGTAAAGTGGGGCGGGTTCCTCTCTCTTCTTCCAGGAGTCCTTCCAACATCTTCTTGAAAACCTCCAGGGAAGGAGCATCCCTAACATCACGGAGGCAAGCCATCTCACTGCTGAATTAATTAATCGATCCAGAATTAATTCTGGAGGCCAGCCATCCCACTGATGAATTCAAAGCCTGGAAGGCCAAACAAGATGACGGCCAGGGGAGGGAGAAAAAAACGGGCTTCAAAAATGGAAGAAAACAGGACCGTTGTCTAAATGATGTGAGTGAGGTAGTACAGGGCGTAGTCCTTGACTTACGACCGCAGCCGAGCCCAAGATTTCTGTTGCTAAGCGAGACAGTTGTGAAGTGACTTTTGTCCCCATTTTACGACCTTTTCTTGCCACCCTTGTTAAGCGAATCCCTGCAGTTGTTAAGTTCATCACACGGTCATTAAGCGAATCGGGCTTTCCCGCCGACTTTGCTTTGTCAGGAGGTCGCCAAAAGGGAATCGTGTGGGACACGGCGACCGCCCTAAAATACGAGGCAGTTGCCCAACGTCCGAATTTTGATCACATGACCACAGGGATGCTACAACGGCCCTAAGTGTGGGGGGAAAAAAGGATAGTAAGTCCCTTTTTTTCAGAATTAGAATAGAATAGAGCTGGAAGGGACCTCGAGAGGTCATCTAGTCCAACCCCCTGCTCAAGCAGGAGAACTTATACCATTTCAGACAAGTGACTGTCTAGTCTCTTCTTAAAAACTTCCAGTGATGGAACACTCACAACTTCTAGTGGCAAGCTGTTCCACTGGCTAATTGTGCACACTGTTAGGAAGTTTCTGCTTGAAGTGAACTGTTGTGGTCTGCCAGCGACTAGTGGAACCAGCGACAGAGTCAGACAGTGAGGAGGTTGGGGAGGAACCTGGGCCAGTCCTGGAGGCTGAGGAAGGCTCTGCATCGGAGGCAGAGATGGGGCCAGGGCAGGCTGGCAGTCATCAGCTGCCTTCGGGCTCAGCAGCAGTGAGGAGGAGGAGCAGCTGGAGCCGGTTCCTAGCCTGCGCATGCGCAGAGCTGCCAAAAGAAAAGAACAATTAGGAACTAAAGATTGACGTGGGAGTAAAGGCCACAGGTGAACGGTGAATGGCCCCTCCCCTTCATCCAGGGATGAAGCTCCCACAACTTCTGAAGGCAACTTCTGTTCCATGAATTGATTGTTCTCACTGTCAGAAAATTCCTCCTTGTTTCCAGGTTGAATCTCTCCTTGTTCAGTTTCCATCCATTCTTCCTTGTCTGGCCTTCAGGTGCTTTGGAAAACAGCTTGACCCCCTTTTCTTCTTTGTGGCAGCCCCTCAAATATTGGAAGATGCTCTCCTGTCTGGTCCTTCTCTTCAGTAGACAGTCAGGCCCAGTTCCTACAACCGTTCATCATGTGTTTGAGCCTCCAGTCCCCTCATCACCCTGGTTGCTCTTCTCTGCACTTTTTCTAGAGCCTCAACATCTTTTTTTTATAGTGTGGTGACCAAAATTGGATGCAGGACTCTAGGTGTGGTCTTTGATGGCAGCCCCTCAAATATTGAAAAACCGCTATCATGTCATGTTTCCAAAGCACCCGAAGGCCAGACAAGGAATAATGGGTGGAAACTGATCCAGGAGAGATTCAACCTGGAAATAAGGAGAAACTTTCTGACAGTGAGAACAATCAACCCGTGGAACAGAAGTTGCCTTCGGAAGTTGTGGGAGCTTCATCCCTGGAGGCTTTCAAGAAGAGACTGGACTGCCCTCTGTCAGAAATGGGGTAGGGTCTCCTGCTTGGGTCAGAGGGCGGGTTGGACTAGATGATCCCCAAGGTCCCTTCCAACGCTGTCAATCTGTAAACTGTAAACCCCTGGTCCTTCTCTTCAAGAGATGAGACATATCCAATCCATCGTACGCTTTAGCTTCATAGATTTTTGCTTGGATGCTGCCTTGCCCTTAGCTGAGATGAGACAGGGCCATGAATAATTAACATGGCAGCTCTGCTCCGAAAATCTATAATTAAGCCACAGTATGTGGCCAAAGGCTTAAACCAAGGAAGGAGGGGGACCGGGCTGTTTTTTGTTCATTTCCATGAAGGCAGCGCCAAGGGGGAACAGTACCCAGTTGACCGAGAAGGCCGAGCACCGTGGAGCTGCCTGCTGACTGAGGAGTGGGAGGGAGCGGGGTTCAAACCACACCAGCGCACAAGCCTCTTTAGATGTAGCTCTGTGCCTTTGTCCCACGGTCCTTGCTCGCCCCTCCTCAGTTTGAGAAAGCGTCGAAGGGTTCTACGTAGGAATAAAAACGACCCTTAAAAATGTACAAAACCATTTCTCTGATGTCTCTTAAACCAGGGGTCCCCAACCACCAGGCCCCGGACCGGTACTGGTCCGTGGATCATTTTGTACCGGGCCGCAAAGAATGAATAATCGTGATTAAACTATATATATAAATATGTTTTTGCTTCCGGGTGTCTTATTTGGAAAGACAACCACTTCCGCCTCGCCTAACTTCCGCGCTTGACTCTTTGGCGCGTATTTATCCTGCGTCAGCAATGCAAGCTAGCCCTCGCAAAATGAGCCAGAAACAGAGTTCACTGGAGAGGTTTTTTTGGAAAGGGTAAGTTACGGGTTCATCGCTTATTTATTTACGTAGCTTATTTATTTACGTAGCTTTTTCTCTGGTAATATCACACTACTAACCAGAGCATACAAAACATTTGCTAGACCAATACTCGAATACAGTTCATCAGTCTGGAACCCACACTACGTATCTGATATTAGCACAATTGAGAAAGTCCAGAAATATTTCACAAGAAGAGTTCTCCACTCTTCTACTCGTTGTAGAATACCTTATGCCACCAGACTTGAAATTCTAGAACTAGAAAACCTTGAATTACGCCGTCTTCGGTCTGACTTAAGCATGGTATATAAAATCATACATTGCAATGTCCTACCTGTCAATGAATACTTCAGCTTCAACCATAACAACACAAGAGCACACAATAGATACAAACTCAAAGTAAACCGCACCAAACTTGATTGCAGGAAATACGACTTCAGCAATAGAGTGGTCAATGTCTGGAATACTCTACCCGACTCTGTAGTCTTTCCCCAAACCCCAAAAACTTTAACCTTAGACTGTCTACTATTGACCTCACCCCTTTCCTAAGAGGTCTGTAGGGGCGTGCATAAGCGCACCAACGTGCCTACCGTCCCTGTCCTATTGTTTCTCTTATTCTTTTATTTTTCTTATATGTACCCATTTCATGTATTCACAACTATGTATACATTTATACTTATTATCTTGTAAACAATTGGCAAATCAAATAAATAAATAAATAAATAAATAAATAAAATTATTTACTGTTATTGGAACCTTCACGCCCCTACCCGGTCCTTGAAAAAGTGTTTCTGCGTGAAACTGGTCCCTGGTACAAAAAAGGTTGGGGACCACTGTCACTTTAGCGACCTTGGAAGGATGGAAGGCTGAATCCACCTTGAGCCTGGTGGGATTCGAACTGCCAAATTGTATGCAGCTGGCTGCAGAAGTAGCTTGCAATACTGCACTCTAAGCACTGCACCACAGAGGCTCCTATATATATATATATATAAATATAAACATACTAGCTCGATAGCCGTGCTTCGCTACAAAACTATATGATTGGGCTTAGTTTTGGGGGAGGAAAATAAGAGGGGGAGAATCTGCCTCTGCCTCCCAGCATCCATCAGTATTCATCTGGCTAGTGTCCTGTCAGTGTGTGAGAGAGTTGAGGGCTGTTTGGAAAGTGAAACAGTATTTGCTGTGTGAGCAAGAAGGAGACAGCAAGGAGCCTGGGCGTGGCTTAGCTCAACCCTTCTGTACTAAAGCTGCTTGGTGCTGTGAAACTGAAACTCCTTTGCTTGTGTTTTGCATTTGGAAGAGATTTCTTTTCAGGTGGGGAGGGGGAATAGAACTCCTTAGCATCAGAGCGTGTTAATAATAATAATAATATAGGAAATAGTAATAGCTCTGATGGTCATTTCAAAAAACCCTTCCTTAGTGAACTCCTAGAAGCCAAGAGAAACATACGTGCCCAACTTTGAATTTGTAGGCTTTACGGTTCTGGAGATTTTGTGACGATGCGTGAGGGGTATTTCGCTTTTATATATCTATAGATATGTATAAGCATATACAGTCCTTAATTTACAACAGTTCATTTACTGACTGTTCAAAGTTTACAACGGCGCTGAAAAAGTGATTGTGGCCCATTTTTCATACTGACGACTCTTGTAGCCTCCCCATGATCATAACGATCAGAATTCAGATGTTCGGCAACCGACTCGCATCTACAATGGTGGCAGCGTCTCCATGTCATATGACACCCCCCCCCCTTTGTCCTCGATTTATGACCATAACCGAGCCCAACATTTCCGCTGCTAATCGAGATATTGGTTAAGCGAGTTTTGCCGTATTCTGTTACTTTTCTTGCTACAGGTGTTAAGTGAATCACTGCCCCTGTTATCTTAGGAACACAGTTAAATGAATCTGGCTCCCCCATTAAGCCTAGAGACGGTCAGTCATTCAGGTCCTGGTTGTTCCGAAGAAAGTCCAGTTGCCTCCTGGAAAACCACCTTTGGGATAACTGGGACCTCGATGACTGAGAAATGTCCATAGACATTTAGCTATGCCTTTTGGGATGAACACCCTTATGAATGGTGTGGGAGTACGGATGGATTTTCGGGGAATAAAATCGCAGACTACAGGAACCATTTGCACCACTCAGGTGACCCTGAGGACACGGCTAAACCTCCAAGTGGCCTCAAGGACCCTCTAAAAGGATGCAAATGACCAGCTGTCTGCAAGGAGTCTCAATCCTTCTGTTCCTCAACATCCTGTCAGAGCTGAAGAAGTTCCTTGGAGGAGAAGCGAAACGTCTTCAAAGACAAACCAGAAGTTGCCCCTTGAAAAAGCACCTTTGGGACAACTATAACCTGAATCTCTACAGGTTTTTAGCTGTACAATTTGGGGTGAACACCCTTCGAATGGGAGTAGGAATGGAGTAGGAATGGTGTGGGAGTAGGAACGGATTTCCAGATGAAAAATTGCAGACTACGGGAACCATTTGCACCACTCAAGTGACTCTTGAGGACACAGATAAACTCCAAGCGGCTCAAAGGATGCAAATGACCAGCTGTCTGCAAGGAATATCCATCTTTCCCTTCCCCTCCATCCAGTCAGAGTGGAAGAAGCTTCTCGGATGAGAAGTGACATGCCTTAAGAAAAACCAGAATGTCCAGTTATGCCTCTTGAGAAAAAAGCACCTTTGGGGCTTCCCCATTAACTGTGGTGATCCCATGTCCCCAGGACATCACAACCGTCATATGTTGTATATGAGTCAGTTGCCAAGTGTTTGGATTGTAATCACGTGATCATGAGGAGGCTGCTGTGGTTGTGTGAAAAATGATGGTACTGTAAGTCCCTTTTTGTTCCATTGTACCTTCAAATGGTCACTAAACAAACTGCTGTGTGTTTAGGACTCTTTGTATGGCCTGACTGGATGAAACCTTAGGAGCGTCATGTTCTCCGCTCTGGGTTATTGTTGTATTGTTGTTTTGCCCTCAAAGTGCGGCTGAGATAACCAGAGGACGCTGCTGTAGCTTCTTCAGAATTAAAACCATGAGTGGTGCAGTTGCCACATCTCCTAGTGACCAGATGCAGGTTGCAGACCATTTTTTAAAAACTAACTTTAACTTTAAGATAACTTTATAACTTTAATGTCATTTCTTTATGGTGAGCTCACTGGCTCACATTAAAAATGAAATTCCGTTGCCTGCTCTCAAAATAATGTGTATATCTATCTACCCAAATGCATATATAACACACATATACGCAGGCGGTAGACATACATAAATTTATACCTGCACCATATATGTGTGTGTATGTGTTTCCCCAAAAATAAGGCCCAGCCAGAAAATAAGCCGCAGTATGATTTTTCAGGATGCTTGTAATATAAGCCCTACCCCAAAATAAACCCCAGTTAAAATAGTCAGCCAGACGGATGCATTTAGTATCGTATTTCCCCCAAAATATGACCTAACCAGAAAACACACCCTAATGCCTCTTTTGGAGCAAAAATTAATATAAGAGCCAGTGTTTTCTTTGGGGACACAGTGTGTGTGTGTGTGTGTGTGTGTGTGTGTGTGTGTGTGTGTGTGTGTAATATGTTACATTATAATATATATAAATAAAAATGACTTCATTTTTAATACATAGTAGAAAGAGTAAACTTGACAGTTCACAAGGCTGATGCTCTATGGAACAAAAAAAAAAAACATTTTTAAGGACTTTTTAACGGTTCTCCAAAGGTAGAAAGACCAAAGGCTCCTGTCTTCGTTGGGCTCCTTTCGATAAGTGAAGTGAGGAAGATGAATGGATCCAGGTCATTTTCCTACCTGTCGATCGATCGATCCGCTGCTTCTTCAGACAGACGAGAAAGGGCCTTTCGTGCCTGCTCCAGGAAGGCAGCGAGATCAATCGGCCTTTCAGAAAGTGATTTTACTTCCACTGTTTCTCTTTCCTTTTTTTCCTTCTTCCTTATGGATGGATTGGCTGGAAGAGGACATTATCCTCATCGAACCGCAACTCCAGGCTCTTCAAATTTACAGGGGTTTTAGGTCTATTACCGCAAGGGGGAGAACCAGCAGCTCGCTAATTAATTTTTAGTCCCCTTCTGTTTGCTTCCTTTTATTTATCTTTCGAAAAGATTAGAGACAGTCTGAACCTGGGCAGCCAACAACCATCAATCTTGTAATATATTGTGTAATACAAAAAGCTCAACCTCCCCCTACGGATGGACCTTGACTCATTTAGTGACCGTTTGAAGTTACAATGGCATTGAAAAAAGCAACTTAAGGGCTCCTGGGTGGTTTCCTTGCAGACGTTTCATTATCCAAACTAGATTACATCATCAGGGCTAGATAACTGATGGCATTTTTTTCACACTTTTTTTTTAAAATACATTTTTTATTTTTTATTTTTGTTTCTATATACACGTCATTGTGTGAACAGTGTGGTTCCAGCTCATTTTTCATTTTAAAACAAACATGACCTCAACTCATAAAACATTTTGTATACACGTTTTATAGTTGACAACGGAAAGAAGTGGGGGGAGTTTCAAAGAGCAGGCGGCAGTGTGGAATCGAAAGTACATTCCATTCATATTTTCTTCAGAGGCTGATTAGATGACTGAAGCTTCTGCCGCGCAAAAATCTAATTGGAGAGCATGATTGATGACTCTGGACTCTGGACGTGTTTCATTGGATGATACACCCAGAGGGGTGGGGGGGGGGAAGCAGGATCAAGGGTGACAGTGAATTACGTATCTCAGAGTCGGCTACACCCAGGCAAATACCAGCATGTTAACTTCTAATAAATTATTTGTACTTTCGCCCTCCCGGAGGCTCAAGAGAAGCCTCTGCAGCCTCAAGAGGCTGAAAAATGGGTCCATTTCAGCACTTATGGTATTTCCAGAAGGCCCGTATTTCAGCCTCCCAAGGCTACAGAGACTTCCCTTGAGCCTCCGGGAGGGCGAAAACGGCCTCAAACGGGCCAAAAATCAGCTGGGAGGCGCACACATGCGCAGTGCAGGTAAGTTTGGCCGGGACTCGCATGCCTGCACAAATGGCTCTGCGTGCCACCTGTGGCACACACGCCATAGGTATTATATCACATGCACACACACGCATCACGATATTATATCATTCTAGAAATACTATACTCCCCTATCTATTAGCGTATCTTGTTTTTAAATCTGTCAGGTTCCACATGTTTGTTTTCCTACCACGCAATATTAATTTTTCCACACTTAACGACCGTTGCACCGTGCCCCAGGGTTAAGTGATCAAAATTCAAACGCTTGGCAAACTGACTCATACTTATGATGGTTACAGTGTCCCGGCCTCCTGCAATCCCCTTCTGTGACCTTCTGACAAAGCAGAATCCGTGGGGAAGCCAGGTTCACTTAACAAACGTGTTGCTAACGAACTTTAACCCCTGCAGTGATTCACTTAGCAACTGTGGCAAGAATGGTCGTAAAAAGGGGACAAAACTCACTTAACCAACAGAAATGTTGGGCTCAGTTGTGGTCGTATCTCGAGGACCAGCTGCAATAGAAAAGTTAGATGTGCCCGTAGTGACATCATGATGCCATTTTTGCTTACCTCTGTTTGCTCCACACATCCTGGAATACCCTTTTGGCTGTGCAGTTCGAGCTCCTTCTGGTACAGAAGCTGCCCATCTGTCATGCCCCATGTCGGAGTCTGAATCCAAGGAGGAAGACAAACAGCCAACAGGGAGTGGGAGAGTGGCTCCGTTGGCTGTGGAGGAAAGTGGGGAAGGGCACAGTCCGGCTGGACAGAGCAGGGGAGAGGTAGAACAAGGAAGAGGGAGTTCAGAGGAAGACCCAGGCCCACTCCTTCATCCTCGGCATGCAGGGAGGAATGGAGAAGAGAGCAACGTGGGTTGCATGTCTTATGGTGGAGGAAGGGGCCCTGATTCCCTTCACAAGGCACACCTGGGAAGAAAGTTTATAAGAAATGCAGGCTGCGTGCGGCAGTTGCTGGGAGCAAATGTGACTTTATCACAGGAGTGGGATTCAATTTTTTTAACAACTGGTTCTGTGGGCACGGCTTAGTTGGTGGGCGTGGTTTGGTGGTCCTGTGACTGGGTGGGTGTGGCTTGGTGGTCATGTTATTGGCTGGGTGTGGCCAACTCAATATCACTCACATCGAGGCACCATCTTCTCGCCTGGCCTCTCATGACTGTGGGGATGCTGCAACAGTCGTAAGTGTGAAAAAAGGTCATAAGTCACTTTTTTCAGTGCCATTGTAACTTTGAATGGTCACTCCACACAAGCAAAGTACCAGCAAAGGAGGGGAAAAACAACTCCAGAGAAGTTCCTGAGACAGGAAGTCTAGTCCTGCCAAGAATGTAATAAGGGTTCACGGAGAGGCAGTTTCTGTAAGCAACACCAGAATGTTTCCTTCCTGCCTTCCTTACAGGATTAGGCCAGGAATTTCTTCTCACAACCGGTTCTCCAAACTGCTTCGAATGTTAACGACCGGTTCTAGCGAATAGGTGTGAACTGGTAGAATCCCACCCCTGCTTTATCCTGTGTTGACTTTGGTTATCTGTGTTCCTGGTGTCTTCCCAACTGTGTGGAGTTATTCATGTCTGGAATTCCTTTTCTTGCCCTGCCGGACTAATTACCTTATTTTGCCTTGATTGGACTTATAGTTACAGTTTTTGTTGACCTTGTTTTGGACTTGATTCTCTGCAGCCAAAGGCTGTTCCTGGGAGAGTTTTTCTCCGGCCCAGAAGGTAACCAGGACCTTGGGGCAAAGGTGGAGCTAATGAATGGACACCTGCTGATTATCTGACTGCGTTGCCTTTGTGCCACCTCCCGGGTCATCACACCATCCTAGTTTATGTCACAAATACATGTGTTTCCCCCAAAATAAGACCGGGTCTTATTTTCTTTTGGGTCCTAAAATAAGCACTAGGGCTTATTTTCAGGGTGTGTCTTATTTTTTTTCCCCATGTACAGGCGACCCGCTTCTTCTATTTGCTTGTGGCAGTGCAGGAGGCCACACAGTGTGTTAGTACTTCTGCCGCAAGGCCGAGGATTTGAGCTGCCCCACGTGCCCCCACACCAGCTTGCCTCAGGGCCCCCGCAGCCGGGCCACCCACGCCCTGACACCTGTCTCACCTTGCGGTCATGGGACCAGCACACCACTCGGCCTCCTTCGCATCCAAGAGCCAGCAGAAGAAGTGGACCAGCGGCCACGTGGCCCTCTGCTGCACGTGGCTGCTAGTGCTGCCACCACGAAGCAAGTGTCGGGGCATGGATGACCTGTCTGCAGGGACCCTGAGCTAAGTCGGGGTGTTTGGGGCAGCTCCACCACCCCCTGCCTCACCTTGTGGCCATGGCACCACAAGCAACCAGACGGAATTGGCAGCCGGCCGGCTGCGCAGGCTCTTAAGTAGGGCTTATTTGGGGGGGGGGGGTAGGGCTTATATAGGTACACTTAAAAACCATGCTAGGTCTTATTTTTGGGATAGGTCTTATTTTTAAGGAAAACAGCGTAATTATTTGTTATTAGTTTGTTATTATTGGTTATATATTGGTTATAACCCCAAAGACTTGACGTTGTTCCCTTGCAGATAATTGTGTTTGCAGGGCGAACTCTGGCTCACATTGCCCTGCAGTTGGCTTCCGAAGGAGAGGCTGCCTTGCCTAATTCTCTTCCTCCATGTCTGTCTGCCTTTGTCCTGCAGAGAAACAGCGAGAGCTGGCTCGGAAGGGGTCCCTGAAAAACGGCACCATGGGGAGTCCAGTTAATCAACAACCCAAGAAGACCAACGTCATGGCTCGGACAAGGTAGATGCTCCTTCCACATGAGAATCTTGGTGTGTCTACAAGCAAGGGTCCCCAATTTGTGGGCACTAGCCCACTACTGGTGTGCGGCCTATTCACAACCTGGCTGTGTGAGGCTAGTTGGTGCGTGCATGTCTGTGCATAGCCCAACACACATGAACATCGGGGGGGGGGTTGTTAGGGCACTTGGGACCCCACTCATGCAAGCCATGAGGTCTCCCCCTCCCACAAAGCTATTCCCTCTTTCCCCCTCTGGGCCACCAACCTGGAAAATCTGGGGAACACTGATCTATAGCAGTGTTTCTCAAACATGGCAGCTTTAAGAAGTGAGGGGAGCCGAATGTCAACTCATAACATATTTCTATGGCCTTTTTAGAGTTGTCAACAGAAAGGGAGGGGGGAGTAGTGCGGCAGCTTGCAAACCAAAACTGCATTCCAGTTAGATATAAGTAGTTTGGATAGAAGGTAATGTTTGTAGCTCAGGGTTAACAGATAACAGATAATCAGAGTTGGAAGGGACCTTGTAGGTCATCTAGTCCAACCCCCCGCCCAAGCGTTGAAATGTGGGGTCCCTGTATTCTCAGGTTGATTGTTTTCTTGTAGACATTTCATTACCCAACTAGGTAACATCATCAGTACAAATCCCATTCCCTTCTAGCACTGATGATGTTACTTAGTTTGGGATATGAAATGTCTGCAAGAAAACAACCGAGGACCCCACAATTATTCTCTTCCTCCTCCTCCTCCTCCTCCTCCTCCTCCTCCTCCTCCTCCTCCTCCTCCTCCTCCTCCTCCTCCTCCTCCTCCTCCTCCTCCTTAAACCCCATTTCCTTCTAGCACTGATAATGTTACTTAGTTTGGGGCATGAAATGTCTGCAAGAAAACAACCGAGGACCCCACAATTATTCTCTTCCTCCTCCTCCTCCTCCTCCTCCTCCTCCTCCTCCTCCTCCTCCTCCTCCTCCTCCTCCTCCTCCTCCTCCTCCAACCCCATTTCCTTCTAGCACTGATAATGTTACTTAGTTTGGGGCATGAAATGTCTGCAAGTAAACCACCAAGCTCAGAGAGCACTAAGGACTCCGAGGAAGAAGCCAGGATCCAGAGAAACCTCTCCTAAACCCAGCTCCATTCTCACAATATATTTTGGAGTGATTCTTTGTGCTAATCCACTCCTTCCACTTCAGTCAACTTATTATTCATACATGACCCGGAGCGAACCCAGGAATATCGTCCCTTCCAAATTTATTGTCTCTACAATTCTGACCCGTTCCCCCGAATAAAATTCAGAAGAAGCTAGCCACAAATAATCATATATTATTCATGTTTCTCCCCCCCACCCCGACCCTTCCGAAGGCTGTGCAATTTGCCTTGCAAATGAGGCTTAGGCATTGTGTGCTGCTGTCAGCAGGATGGCGCCAAGATTATATTCTATTTAATGTTTGTTTCCTGCATGGTTAGAGCCACCCAATTCAAAATAAAGTGACTCGGGGTTGCATTTAACGGAAGCAAACAATAAATCAAATCAAATCATGTTAAAAGGCAAACAGCCTAATGTAAAAAAAAAAAAATTGCGCCAGTCTTATGCGCTCTCTAAATAAATGAATTTATTAGACTTGCCTAATCCATTTTGACACGCATGCCAGCCTGTTTTCAGCTTGTATTTGTCCCCAGTTGGTGTTTAAGTGGGAGGATGATGACAGGCTGAAAGTCAAGGACACGAAGCCCTTGTCAGTTCCTTTTTACAGGAAGTCCTCAACTTACAACCATAGTTCATTTTTAGGGACCGTTCGAAGTTACAACAGCACCGAAAAACATGACTTATGACCTGTTTTTCAAGCTTACTATCAAGATTCCGGCAGTGACCCCCATTTAAATCACGAGCCTCGAGCCAAACTTCCAAAACTTAAAAAAGGATTTATTGGGAGTTAACATGCTGGCACTGCCTGGGTGTAGCCGACTCTGAGACACATCATTCATTGTCACCCTTGACCCTGGTTTTCCCCCACCCCGTGGGTGTATTGTAATTCATATTCTCCAATGGGACACCTCCATAGCCCAGAGTCATCAATCAGGCTCTCCAGTTAGATATTTGCGGGGCAGAAGCTTCAGTCTCCTAGTAACTATCTTTGAAAACATTTATGGAATGCACTTTCGGTTCGCAAGCTGCCGCACTGCTCCCCCCTTCCCTTTCTGTTGGCAACTCCGAAAAGACCATAGAAATATTTTAGGAGTTGACACCATCTTTCTAGCAGCCCACGTGATAAAAATTCAGAGACTTGGCATCCGGTTCACACTTAACATCCGTTGCTGTTTGCCAAGGTCAACGACGCTCTGGAAGAATGCAAGCGACCAGCTGTCTTGTCTGTGGTCCTGGACTTACGATCGCAATCGGGAACAGAATTTCCACTGCTAAGTGAGGTGTCCCAAAGGTGCCTTTTTTTCAAGAGGCATAACTGGACTTTCTGGTTTTTACTTTGAAGGCATTACACTTCTCATCCAAGAAGCTTCTTCTGCTCTGACTGGATGGTGGGGAAGGGACGGATTTTTATTCCTTGCAGACAGCTGGTCATTTGCATCCTTTTAGAGGGTCGTTGAGGCCACTTGGAGGTTTAATGCAAACAGGTGTGGAGCCTTCATGGAACTGCAAAGAGGACTGTGTTGTAGACGGGAGATAGATGATGTCGATCTCTCCCCTCTGTTGAAAGGGGGCTGTTCAATTTGGACATAGATGACCTCTTTGGACCCTCTCCTCAAACCAGCAATCCTCTCTTTCCAAAATGTAGACTTTGTTGTCTTCTAAAGCGGGAGCCAATGTGTCGTACCCGTCCCGTCTCATGATCCGACCCCAGTACGGGTCGCATGTATCAATGGACATAGATGACCGCTTTCCTCCTTGGACCCTCTCGGGCTTTTTTTCTAAACCAGCGAGTTCCTCTCTTCCAAAACCGACTACGGACTTTGTTGTCTTACGGGCCCAGCAAACCAGCGGCCGGTGAAATGTCCACCGGTACCAGTCCAGGGCCCGGTGGTTGGGGACCCCTGTTCTAAAGAGTGGCCTTCATCTTTTAAATGCAGATGGATGGCTGAATCTAGTCCTGGTGGCTTTGTTCTCCTGTGTTACGTCATGCCTTTATGAACAAAACAACCACCTCATAAACTCAGGTGACCCTGAGGACACAGATAAACCTCCAAGTGGCCTCAACGACCCTCTAAAAGGATGCAAATGACCAGCTGTCTGCAAGGAGTATCAATCCTTCCTTTCCCCACCATTCAGTCAGAGCCGAAGAAGCTTCTTGGAGGAGAAGCGAAAAGTCTTCAAAAGAAAGAACAAGAAAGTCCAGTTGCCTCCTGAAAAAAAAAAAAATCCTTTGGTGCAGCCATAAATACAGGCCAGTTCCTGGTTGCTCAAAGTTGGATCCAGTGACAATGGGGATTCTGTGACAGTCGTAAGGGCGAGGACGGGTCATATATCACATTTTTTTCAGCATTGTTGTAACTTTAAATCTTCACTAAATGAATAGTTGTAAGTTGAGGTCTCTCTGTACTGCAAACCATTACGACTCTTAACACAGGTCTTTCTCACACTTGTGAGAGCCGCTCAGTTTGTGCTAGGTAAATCTGTCCACACCTGTGCATTGTGCTGCACAAGTAGTCCTTGACATACAATCACAATTGAGTCCAATATTTCTGTCACTAAGCAAAGCAGCTGTTCAATAAGCATTGTGTCTCCCTTTACGGCCTTTTGGCCGCAGTTACCAAGCAAAATCACTGCGGTCATTCAGCGAGTCATGGTGTCGTTAAGCAAATCTGGCTTCCCCCCCACTACTTCTCAGAAATCCCTGGGAAGGTTAATGACCCTGGGACTGGGCAACCGTCGTAAGTACATGCCAGTTGCCAAGCCTCTGAATTTTGATCACATGATGGTGGGGATGCTATGAGGGTCACGTGTGTGAAAACGGTCATAAGTCACTTTTTTCAGTAACGTCGTAACTTGGAATGTTTACTAAGCAAATGATTGTAAGTCAACGAAGCAACGAATGGTTGTAAGTCATGTAGCAACGAAGAAGCCTTTTGCTTCTGATTATCTCTAACTTTGTAGTTGTTCTGACCAAGACAGTAACAATCACACGCTGTTCCCAAAAACCTTTGTTTTTATTTCAACGGCTGAATTATAGGCATTCCCAGCCCGTAATGAGTCCCAAACAGTTTATGAATAGTCCAACAGAAGTTCTGCCACAATCCTTCAGGATAAGGCTGATAAGCACCCACCTTCATCTCCCTTGAAATGCTGCCAACGACTAAATTGCCCATTAGCTGTACAAGGCCAAATGGAGCACAATGTCCAGAGTTTAAACCGACCAGTACGAACAAAGTTGCTTCCTGCAAAGATTCCTGTCCCTTTGCTCCTTCTTCATGTTTTATGGGAGGGCCAATCACCTCCAAGCCTTACTCCCGAGTCGCCCCTTTTGTCTTAACTGTTCTTGCCTTCTGGCAGCTCTGTGCAAGCGCAAACTGGGAACAGGCTCCCTCTGTTCCTCTGCCTCGCTGATGTCAGATTCTGGAGGCTCCGGAGTCGGCACATAACTCCCAGTTGGTCCTGGCCCCATCTCTGTGTCGGACGGAGATCCCTTGTCTGCGCCCTCCCCGAACTCCAGGACTGGTCCCTGTTCCTCCCCACTGTCCGACTCTGCTGCCAGTTCCGCAGGTCACCAGTGGACCACAACAGTAGTATGAGAAAGCATTTTGTTTCTTCTTTGTAGTACATTTAATTTTTTATATTTATTTTATTTATTTATTATTAGGCTTTTTTTTTTTGCCTGCCTTTTGCCTAATCTGAAACTCAAGGCACCGTTTTTCCCCCCCCTCCTTTTATTCTGAATTTGAGCTTTCCAGGTGTCCATGACAGTCAACATAATGTTCCTTATTTATTTATTTATTTATTCCAGGCTGGTCGTTCCGAATAAAGGCTATTCTTCATTAGATCAAAGTCCCGATGAAAAACCATTGGTGGCGCTGGACACAGACAGGTAGATATGGACTCATAAAACTCACCTGTGTAATGATATTGTTTAGAAGGTAGAAAAATAAGAGCTGGAAGCGTCCTTGGAGGTCTTCTAGTTAACCCCCTGATCGAGCTGGAAACCCTATATAGCATTTCAGACAAATGGTTGTCCAATCTCTTCTCTAAAACTTCCAGTGTTCGAGACATCACAACTTCTGGAGGCAACTTCTGTTCCACTGGTTAATTGTCCTCGCTGATAGGAAGTTTCTAGGTTGCTTCTCTCCTTGATTAGTTTCCATCCATTGCTTCTTGTCCTGCCTTCAGGGGTTTTGGAGAATAGGTTGAAGAAGAAGAGTCCAACACCTGTCTCTAACAGAGACAACTAAGAGTTGGAAGGGACCTTGGAGGTCTTCTAGTCCAACCCCGTGCTTATGCAGGAGGCCCTATACTATTTCAGACAAATGGTTATTCAGTGCCCGGTCTTGTTTTGAAACATTCCAGTGATGGAGCACTCACAGTTAATTAATTAATTATTGATTGATTGATTGATTGATTGATTCTTTATTGGCCAAGTTTGATGAGACACCCAAGGAATTTGTCTTAGTGCAAAAGCTCTCAGTGCACAAAAAAGAAAAGATACTTTCGTCAAGAGTCATCAGGTACAATACAATAATAGTCATAGGGTACAATAAGCAATCAAATCAGATAGATATAGAATAGATAGATGATATACATAGATAGATAGAAATAGATAGATAGATAGATAGATAGATATGGATTAAGATAGATGATAATGATAGTCATAGGGTATAAGATAGAATGGAATAGATAATAGAATAGATAGAATAGAATAGAATAGAATAGAATAGAATAGATAGATAAAGATGATTGATAGATAGATAGATAGATAGATAGATGCTCTCAGATGCACATAAAAGAAAAGAAACATTCGTCAAGAATCATAACGTAAAGAAATGATAGTCAAAGAAAGAATAGAATGAAATGGAATGAAATGAATAGAATAGAATAGAATAGAATAGAATAGAATAGAAAGAAAGAATAGAATAGAATAGAATGGAATAGAATTCTTTATTGGCCAAGTGTGATTGGGACACACAAGGAATTTGTCTTGGTGCAAATGCTCTCAGTGCACATAAAAGAAAAGATACATTCGTCAAAAATCATCAGGTACACCACTTAATGATAGCCATAGGGTACAATAAGAATATAATGGAATGGAATGGAATGGAATAGAATAGAATAGAATAGAATAGAATAGAATAGAATAGAATAGAATAGAATAGAATAGAATAGAATAGAATAGAATAGAATTCTTTATTGGCCAAGTGTGATTGGACTCATAAAGAATTTGTCTTGGTGCAAAAGCTCTCAGTGCACATAAAAGAAAAGATACACTCATCAAGAATCATCAGGTGCAACACTTAATGATAGTCAGAGGGTACAATAAGCCATCAAATCATACTAGGAAACAGTATAAATCGTAGGGATACAAGCGACAAAGCTGCAATCATACAGTCACAAGTGGAAGGAGATGGGCGATAAGGAGTGATGAGAAGGTTAACAGTGATAGTAGTGCAGACTTTGTAATAGTTGAGGGAATTGTTTGTTTAGCAGAGTGATGGCATTCAGGGAAAAACTCTCCTTGCGTCTAGTTGTTCTGGTGTGCAGGGCTCTATAGCGTCGTTTTGAGGGAAGGAGTTGAAACAGTTTATGTCCGGGATGTGAGGGGTTTTTGTTTTTTTTTAAACTTCTGATTTCTGGCTGTATGGTGAAATGTGATTGCCCTGCAAGGAGTTTTCTGGGCATCTATTCCTGGAGAACCTCAAGTTTCTCCAGCTTTTGATTTGACCACTTGACAGCTAGCAAGGCTGAAAGTGAATGTTTGTAAGTTATAAGATTCGTTTTGTTGAAGGTGTTCCATTTGTCGCTTTCATTTTTTCGCAGTTCTCCCACCTCTAAAGTGAGTGCTCCCCTAATACATAACACCACCACTGTTCTGCACAACCTGTCTCCAATTTGGTGCCCTCCAGATGTAGCTGGACTGCTTTGTTGGGAAATTTTGTGAGCTATTTGGTGGTGACAGAGTGTTTAACTATTTTGAGACGATCGAGGAGCACAATACAGCACACAGGCTTTGTCATTTAACAGTGGCTTATATACAAGACTGTTATATACATACATGTACGTGTTAGGCACATACCAGGCAAACCAGCCATCTTCATTCCTCTGCACTGAGAACTGCAATGGAGATAGAACAGGAGGAGAGAGGGATACGCCCTCTCGTGGCCGCCCTTATATAGACAGCTTCTTAAAGTGGCAATAGCCCTGTGGACCCCATCCTCAGTCTTAAAGCGGCAATAACTTTGCTGACTCATCCTCATTGCATCAGCATTTACAGCAGCCTTACAACAGCTGGTCAGCTATTAAATCAATACCTTGATTGGTGGCATTATGAATATAGTCACTGCTACAAGTCACAATCTCTGATGTTATTGAGAGAAGATTGCTTCTCTCCTTGATTAGCTTCCATCCGTTGCTTCTTCTCCTGCCTTCTGGTGTCGACCATAAGTTGAGCCCCTCTTCTCTGTGACTTCCTGGTGATAGAACAGTTACGTTCATGTAGACCACAAGTAGATCCAGCGTGGTGGGTCCCCTAGGGCTGTTCTCTCCTTGTCTGTGAAAATGAACATTGATTTTGCTATCCAACATGCTCTTTTTGCTTGCTTGAAACCGCCATTGCCCATTGTGTTCTTCTCTTGCTTTGCAGCGATGACGACTTTGACATGTCCAGATATTCCTCCTCGGGATATTCTTCAGCTGAGGTGGGTCCGATTCCATCCTTTTGCGCCTCATCAAGAAGAAACTTGTCTTTCTCTTAGTCTACGGAGATTCTCCGTCACCCAGGTCACGGTTGTCCCAAAGAAACTTCTTCAGCTCTGACTGGATGGTGGGGAAGGGAAGGATTTGTACTCCTTGCGGACAGCTGGTCACTTGCATCCTTTTTAGAGGGTCGTTGAGGCCACTTGGAGGTTTGTCTGTGTTCCCAGGATCACCTGAGCGGTGCAGATGGGTGTGGAGCCTTCTTGGCAGCAGGATGTTTTCTGCCCTAGGTCCCTTCTTTGTTGAAGACAGGCACACGCTGTTGCACCACTCAGGTGACTCTGAGGACACAAACAAACCTCCAAGTGGCCTCAATGACTCTCTAAAAAGAATGCAAATGATGCACTGTGGATCGGTATAAAAATCTCAAGGGCTATTGCTATCCTATAGCAACATAGAGTGGCCATTGGATAGTTGTTATAGATGGTTATTGGGTTGTTCTCATATCTAAGGAAGCTGACCATCTAATCACGTGTCAGGGCTCCAACAAACCACCCCCATTCAAATCAAAAATCTCTAGCCACATCTGTCGGAGTAAAAAAAAATATGATTTATTAGTAGTGACCATGTCGGCGTTACCTGGGTGTATTTTCCGTAACATTCAGGGCAACTTCAGTTGCACTGTGACTGGGTTGATGACCTTTACTATGGAGAAAGGTCCCATGAACTTTGGCCCCAACTTCTTAGTTAGGGAGCCTTCACCCAGGTAACGCCGATATGGTCACTCCTAATAAATCTTTTTTTTATTTTATTCTGAGAGATGCGCCTAGAGACTTATGATTTGAATGGGGGTGGTTTGTCGGAGCCCTGACAGCCAGCCGACTCTAAGACACATCATTCATTTCCTCCTTGACCCTGATCTTCCCCCCACTACCTGAATGTATATTCTCCAATGGGATACATCCATAGCTAAGAGTCATCAATCATGATCTCCAGTAATAATCTTGTGCGCCAACAGCTTCAGCATTTAAGGAATGCACTACTTTCCCCCTGTCATGCCCCTGCTGGAGACTGACCCCGAGGGAGAGGAGGAACAGCCAACGGAGTGGAAGTGTGGCTCCGGAGGCTGTGGAAGAAACTGGGGAAGGGCAGAGGCCGGCTGGGCAGTTAGAGGAAGGACCCAGGCCCATCCCCTCTTCATCCTAGGGCACGCAGGGAGGAGAGGATAAGGGAGAAACGTGAACGGCATGGTCTATGGGGGAGGAAAGGGCCTTGATCCCCTTCATGGGCTGCAGCTGTGAGAACTGGTTAAAAGGACGGACATGCGTATGCCAGTGCTGGAAACTAAGCGTGAAAATATTTCTAGTCTGTCCGTTCTTACCTGAGTTTGGCGTCCTTCCCGGTGTATGTTCCGATATCTGTGGACATCTTCAAGCCCTTATCCTGCCTTGTCTCATTAATTGCTTCAGTGTGGTTTGTGTTGTTGTTTTTTTCTAGTTATAATTTATAGGCATTTTTAGTTTAAACGGCATTTCCTCCTTTTTGTAACTGTTTGTGGGGGAGTTTTTTGTCTCCAGTCAAGGATATTGGGAGGTTTAAAGCCAAGTTGAAGGAATTAAAGGGGCTTCACCTGTTTTTGTGCCTGTGTTTATTTTGTATACCACCCTGGGTCATCACACCCCCCACTCCCTTTCTGCTGGCAACTAAAAAGACCAAAGAAGAATTTCTTAGTTGACATCATGAAGATTAGAATCCTTTCTAACGTCGCCTACCATTCTGGAATAGGTGCCTTTCGGGGGGGGGGGGCAGAGGGGGAGGAAGACTCCAGTTGGACGGTTGGTGGGTTGACCTCTGGTCTCTTTGTCTGCAGCAGATCAACCAGGACTTGAACATCCAACTTCTCAAGGACGGCTATCGGTTGGACGAGATTCCCGACGATGAGGACCTCGACCTGATCCCGCCCAAGTCGGTCAACCCCACTTGCATGTGCTGTCAAGCCACCTCTTCCACCGCCTGTCACATCCAGTAACGCCAGGCCGAGCCGAGGGCGACCGGGCGCGTTCCATTATAACTGTAAAACTTTTAAACAGCCATGGCTTCCTCCTATGGTAGGACCTCTTTGTGTTCATAGAGTCAGGAGAAACCAAAAAAAAAAAAAAAAGAAAGAAAAAGAAAATTAAGAATAATATTAATAACCATTTTAAGATCCTCTTCTCATTTTATATTTTTATTTTGGGGTGTGTTAAACCTGCAGGAAGGGAGCTCTGCACAGGAAAAAGTCCGTTTATCTCTTGGAAAATCAAGGCTGGTTTTAAGAATCGCGCTTAGGGCTCCAGAGAGGGATGGATGGATGGGCTGGGGACGCTGTAGGACACAGCTATCCAACCTTGGCAACGTTAAGACCGGACTTAATGTTGCCAAGGTTGCACACCTCAACTATAGGGCATCTTTACCTGACATTCCAGGTGCAGGAGTCTGAATGGAGAAGGAAAACAAATCTTTGACCAGAAATTAAAAGGGATTTTATTTTGGGAGCAGGGGAAGCTCCTCCAGGGGAGGAGGAGGAGGAGAGCAAGGACGAAATATGAGATTTTATTATTATTATTATTATTATTTGCTAAAGAGGAATTGGCCAGCATGAATCCACACCAAACATGGATTACAGGGGACCTGAAACGAAACAATGGTGGCCACTAAAACATGAGGAAAAAAAATGTAGCGTAGAACCAGGACTCACCTTCCCTTCGACCCCGATAATTTTAACTCCTCCCTGAACGCAAACCCTACCAACCCCGAGAAGGAGCATTGCTCAGAGTAGAAATCTTGGTTCCTTCAACCTTGAAGAGCAAACGAAAAGATCTGCGTTGGGCTGCTGTCTTCTTCTTTGCATTTGCAAATTAAGAGAACCTTTAGCTTGAGGACCAGGGGGTCAAGCTGCTGCCCTAGGCTGATTTGGGGTTGTAGAATGCCATCGTTGTGGGGTCCTTGGTGCTCTCTGATCGTGGTTGTGTTCTTGCAGACATTTCATGACCCAGCTAGGTAACGTCATCAGTACTGGTGATGTAATCTAGTTTGAGCAATGAAAAGTCTTAAAGTAACCCCACTGTGATTTAAAAAAAAAATCAACCATTCAGGTATTCAGACAGCTGGAGACACATGAACAATAAATAAGAGCTTTATTATGAAGATTTTGCAAAAGGGAATTCTGCTCATGGGCAAAAGACATGGTTCCCAGGAAGGCTGGAGTTTATATACAGGTTCAAATATACAATCTTTGCCCCTTTCCGGGTTCACAATCTATCCAGTTACATATTCAGCTACGCAACACTCCTATTATTGTAGCATACCATCTGTTTCCTCGTCCTGTTTACCCGTTTCCATTTCCAGTCATCTCCATCGTTAACATGACACTGGACAGCGTGAGCTTTATATTTATATTATGGTGGCTTTATATTTTCACAGGTATAATTTTACATATCACACCCACCAAGCTCAGAGAGCACCAAGGACCCCTTATTATTTCAACCTTGAGCTACAAATATTCTCCTTTATCCATGCCTACTCAGTTCAAACACAGGACTGTGGCTGCCAACAGATGTTCCTGATGAGTCCGGAAGGCTTTTGTCCCAAGATCCAGCTGGCCAGACCCAGCACCTGCCTCCTTTCTGGACTCCGAGTCTTATGACAATTCACCACGGCCAACTCGCCGTGGTCAGCTCACCACAGCCAACTTGCCACGGCCAACACGCTGCAGGACAACTCCCCAATGGCCAAACTGCCATGGGACAAGAGTTCTCAAAGAAATAGAATCATTAAAGAAAGGATGCCAAACTTTTAAAATATTTTTTTAAAGTTTATTTGAAATAATTCAGTTGAATTGTTAAGAGTGGAGCGGTGGCCTAGAAGTCGAGCTCTCGCCTCACAATCAGGAGGCTGTGTGTTCGATCCTAGGGAGAGGCAGATATGCACAATGAGAATGTATCGGCTGCAAACTCCTCATTGGTGACAGGAAGGGCATCCAGCCAGGTCCTTTCAGTTGCCCCAACTCTGCCCCATAAGGGATTACGGGATCGTTAAACGGGAAAAATATGAATTAAATTGAATTGTTAAATTGTCCTGGGGTGAGTGGCCGTGGGGAGTTGTCCCGTTCTGTCTGGAGCCAGGAGAGGGTCAGGCTGGGCCGGACCCCTTAGCCCAATTCCCGTCCTGTTCTTCGACGCCCGCTAGCGTGCGCTTCTCATCGACAGATTGGTGCCCCGTTGGGTCATCGCGGTTGCTTGTAAATAAGTTGCTTTTGCAGCATTTGTAAAAAAACTACCGGCTACCCGTAGTAACGGAGAAAAAATAATAATGATAATAATAATAACCAAAATGGATTATTATTATTCCGCTTTGCTAAACTTCGGACCGTGCCAAGTTTTGCAACCGAAGGGGGGGAAAATGTTTATATATATAGGCACAAAAACCAACGTGGCAAGAGTTGGGTTTAGGATTTGTCCCCGTGGCTCTTCAACCCTCCCCTTCCTGAGTGCCAATTCGGACTACTATCTTCTCCTGGTGTAGAGCATTTATGTAGGTGGATACTCCACATCCCATCCTGGTTTAGCCAGGCCACCCCATTGTCCGTGGAGAAAGTTGATCCTGGGTTTGGGGAAGCAGAGTTTCTTTCGTGGTCCTTTTGGAAAAAAAGATGTAAGAGGGGGGGAAAAAAATAAGATATTTTGGAAACGAGATACAGATCGCAGGTTTCTTCTGTCTTGCTGGTCTTTCGAGTTGAGGACCAGCCTAAAGGACTCCATGGGACGAGTAAAACCGTAGCAAAAGGCCGTCCCTTTCAGCCGAAAGAACTCTGACCGCTACCACCCCCAAGTAAAATGACCTTATTAGTGATGAATCTAGGCCAGAGAAGTTCGCCTTTTAAAAACAAAAAAAGACACCCTTAATTTCCTTTGAAAAGCTTCTACCTAGAGATTAACTCATCCGTGTTTGATTTTTCACACATGGTTCGTTCACACGGATAACAGTATTTATTATTTCTTCTTTAAATCCTTTGCACTGTTTAAGGCTATTTTGGTCCCCGACCTTTATGTTTCTAGCCAAATGCTTTGTCGTTTTTCCTTCCCTCCGCCAGAATTTTGGGAATTGCAAAAGGACTGTGCGTTGAATGTTACCTTGTTCGTATTTGTGCCCTAAAGAGATTAGATTGCTAAATATTACAGCCCACTCACCTTCTTGTTTTGACCTGTGACCAATTAATCAGTCACAATACAGCTGTGGAAGGGACCTTAGAGGTCTTCTAGTCCAACCCCCTACCCAAGCAGGAAACCTGATACCATTTCAGACACAGGGTTGTCCAGTCTTTTCTTAAAAACCTCCAGTGATGAAGGAAATCCACAACTTCTGGTGGCAGGCTGTCCCCCTGGTTAACTGTCCTTGTTTTTAGGAAGTTTCTCCTTAATTCCAGGTTGCTTCTCTCCTTGACTAGTTTCCATCCATGGTTTCTTGCCTTCAGGGGCTTTGGAGAATAAATTGACCCCCCTCACCTCTTCTTTGGGGCAGCCCCTCAGATACTGGAAGGCTGCTATCATGTCTCCCATCCAGGGATGGACAGATGGACGGATGGATGGGTAGATGAATGGTGGGATAATTGGATGAAAGGATGAATGGATGGTGGGATAATGGGAAGGAGAAATGGATGGTGGGATGGATGAAAAGATGGATGGATGGATGGATGGATGGATAGATGAATGGATGGGAAGGAGGAATGGATGATGGGATGGATGGATGGTGAAATGGTGGGATGGATAGATGGATGGTGGAATGCAGGAATAGATGGAAGGATGGATCTCCTATGTTCTCCCTCTTAAGGACCATTCATCCAGCTGGAAATGTCATCATTTTGGGGGCTTTAGGCAGTTTAGGAATCCTCCATTTCCACCCGAGGGTCTGTCTTCCTGCTTGCCTTTGTGGTCCTCCATCCATGCTTTCCTGCCGTTCTTCCCTTTCCAGGCTGAACGTCCTTGGCACCCATGTCCAGTGGTTAGATCTAGAGTTGTCAGCTCTGCTGAACTGTACACAGCCTTCGCTCTTCAGCTTCTGTTGTCTCTTCTCAGGCCACACCTGTTCCGCTGAAAGTTTGGCAGCTCCTTCTCTCTGCCTTCAGCATATTCTCCTCTTGACCCTTGGAGGCAGCTCAAAACACACACACACACAATAAAACAGCTGCCCCACCTTTATCCCAAGGGTCACCCATAGTGCATCTCCAGGGAATTCAGGAGCTCAGAAGGAGGAGATATGTATTTACCAACCAAGCACCTTAACAGAATAATAAAGAGTTGGAAGGGGCCTTGGAGGTCTTCTAGTCCAGCCCCTGCTCAAGCAGGAAACCCTATACCCTTTTAGACGAAGGGTTGTCTAATCTCGTCTGTAAAACCTCCAGGGTTGGAGAACTCATAACTTCCGAAGGACGTGTTGAGGTTCTTCTCTGCTTTGGAGTAGATACGTCTCCATTGCTGCAGGGGGGGTTCTTGGCCTAGAATTTGTGGGTCCCTCCCCCCCTATTCCTTCCCCCATCTCTCCACCCCTCCTACCTCCTTTGGAGAGTGGGGGAACATTCCTACGCAACTCTTCTGTCCTTCGGTGAGGAATTGCAGAAGATAAAAGAACAGAGTTGGAAGAGGTCCTGGAGGTCATCTAGCCCAACCCACCTGCTCAAGCAGGAGACCCTATAGTACCATTTTAGACACAGGGATGTCCAGGCCCTCCTTAAAAAGCCTCCAGTGTCCGCATTTTCCTGCTTAATAAGCACCTTACAACCAACCGAGAGATTCCGTAAGTTCATCTGTCCCATCTTCTCTTTTTTTAAAAAAATAATGATCCGTTGGCACCCAAAAGGGGGAGCCAGAGGATGATCCCGCCTCCCCAAACTGCAGGGGGATAATTTGGACTTTGTTCTTATTTTGGGGGGGGGTTGGAAACCCCTTTAGATTTTGCACTATTTGAGCTGCCCCCTTCCCTGTCAATCCCACCCAGCCACCTATCCCCAGTAGCTCCATCAATTAGATAAAGTGACCAGGACGGCTTCCGTGCGTTCCTTGCTGGGAGAGGGCAGATACTCTGCAGATACTCTTCTGAGTAACCCACAACTCTCCTGGTCCTGAAATTGTGTGCCAAGGGGGTGTTCTGCAGAAAACCGCTTTAAGAAACTTAAGTCTGCTCCCTCTTCCTCTTTTAGGTGTCAGGGTATCAGGGATGTTAGCTCTCAACCACCTGTTCTCCAGAAGTAAAAAGAGACCCCAGGCATGTAGTAAAACTCTACTCCTATCCTTAAGGGCAGAGGAAGAGATCAGCTGAGGAGGCCCAAGGATTTCTCCACCAGCCTCCTCTGTCCTTGCGACCAGGTGCCTGTTGGGACAAGGGTTAGTAAAACCACCTTATCCATGTGGGGTGCTCTCTGAGCTGGGTGGTTTTCTTGCAGACGTTTCGTGACCCAACTAGGGAACGTCATCAGTGCTAGAGGGAAGCGGGGTTTGCAGAGAGGAAGAGGAGGAGAAGGAGGAAGGGGAGGAGGAGGAAGGGGAGGAGAAGGAAGGAGAAGGAGGAGAAAGACTGGGTGGTCCTTGGTGCTCTCTGAACTTGGTTGTTTTCTTGTAGACATTGCATGACCCAACTAGGTAACATCATCAGTGTTAGAGGGAAGTGGGGTTTGCAGAGAGGAAGAGGAGGAAGGGAGGAGAAGGAAGGAGGAGGACTGTGGGGTCCTTGGTGCTCTCCGAGCTTGGTTGTTTTCTTGCAGACGTTTCACGACCCAACTAGGGAACATCATCAGTGCTAACAAGTGTGCAATTCGTGCTGTTGTTATTATTTTAAATTCCAGAAGCACATCCCCTCCATCAGTCGATGCCCAGATAAGCAGGGATTACTTCCTGACAAACAATCAAGCAGAAGAAAACAATACCCTCATCAAGGTACTACCAAACTATACACCACTAAGTAAATAAACTGGGATCCTTGGTGCTTCTTGAGCTGCGTTGTGTTCTTGCAGACATTTCATTGCGCATCTAGCTGACATGACCAGTACTAGAACGGAGTGGGGATTGTTCTCTGTTTACCCCAATCAAGGAACTGTCAGTAAACAGCCTAACCATGGAAACACCAAGAAGAGAACAGCATTCCCACAAAAAAGGAGAAGCCACTAATATATAAAAAGAGAGTAAACGCCACTTCCTTTCGCCCTGATGATGGAACATAGTTTGGTAATGAAATGTCTGTAAGGAAACAAGGAAACAAGTCTGTAAGGAGCACCAAGGACTCCGTAATTGTCGCCTCCTCCTCCCTCCTCCTCCTCCTCCTCCTCCTCCTCCCTCCTCCTCCTCCTCCTCCTCCTCCTCCTCCTCCTCCTCCTCTCCCTTCTAGCACTTACAATGGTACCTAGTTTGGTCATGAAACATTTGCTAAGCACTAAACTAAGTACCAAGGACCCCATAGTCATCATTGTCTTCCTCCTCCTCCTCCTCCTCTTCCTTCTGAAACTCTCCTGGCTTCTGGCACTGATTTTATTACCTAGCTGGGTCATGAAATGCCTGCAGGAAAACCGCAAAGCTCAGCGAGCGCCAAGGAGCCCCCACCGTTGGAAGCCCTAAGCTGCCGATTTCCTCTCCTGTTGGTCCTTCTTGCCATGCCTGACTTGGGTGTGCGTGAAACAGGCAAAGAAAGGGAAGAATCCCAACAGGGAACTCGGTTTGGTTTGGGGATAATCAGCCTGCTTGAAACTCTTGACGAGACCTTGGCCCTATCGCTTCCCTCTCAAACTGACTCATAAATTGGGAAGGGGGGAAACGCTTTGTTCTGGCTAATCCCGCTCCCCTCCCAGTAAAGCCAGCTCTTGTTTTCTAGCAAAGCCCAGTCTCATTTATTTTATTTTTTTGGCTTCCCCCAGTCTGAGCAACGTAGCACAGTCCTTTCTCCCATCACGTAGATGACTGCCTTAAACCAATCTGTTGGGTTGTTGGGTTTTTTTAAAATTATTATTCTTATAATTTACCGTCAAGTTTACACGTTAATTTATTTTTACACTTGTGGTTTTTGGAAGACATGTTACATGTATAATATTTTGATTTTTTAACATTTCCATTGCAGTATTTATCATTGTTAACTGGTTGTGTGTAGTGTTGACAGAATTAATATTAAAAGGCATACATATGAAACCAAAACCGGCTGGTCTCCGTGTGTGAAAACCTCCCGTCTCTGGAAAAGGGAAGGAAAGAATTCTGTTTTCTCAAAGCAGTAAGAAACGAAAATAGAGCAACAAAGGAGTGTGTCTGTGTGTGTGAGAGAGTGATAGAGAGGGAGAGTCAGAAAAACACTCACAAAACATCACTTTTTTCAATGCTGTTTTAACTTTGAATGGTCACTAACTTAGAGTTGGAAGGGACCTTGGAAGACATCTATTCCAACCCCCACATCCAAGCAGGACACACCCTACACCAGTGATCCCCAACCTTTTTTACGCCGCGGCCCGGTATCCCCAACCTTTTTGTGGCGCGGCCCGGTACTGACATCAGCTGGGCGCCGCCATCTTTTTGATGAAAAAGTGCTTCCGGTGAGCTTTCTACCCGGAAAAGCTCACCGGAAGCACTTTTCATCAAAACAAGATGGCGGCGCCCAGCAAGCCAGCGGCCCGGTAGGACTTGTTCCACGGACGGCACGGTCCGCGGACCGGTGGTTGGGGACCCCTGCCCTACACCATGGCAGTCCAGTCTCTTCTTGAAAGCCTTCAGTGATGAAGCTTCCACAATTTCTGAAGGCAACTTCTGTTCCATTGGTGGATCGTTCTCCCTGTCAGAAAATTCCTCCTTATTTCCAGGTTGAATCTCTCCTTGGTCAGTTTCCATCCATTATTCCTTGTCTGGCCTTCAGGTGCCTTGGAGAATAGCTTGAACCCCCTTCCTCCTCTCTGGGGCAACCCCTCAAATATTGGAAGATGGCTCTCCTGTCTCCCCTGGTCCTTCTCTTCACCAGACTAGCCAGGCCCAGTTCCTGAAACCATTCATCATATGTTTGAGCCTCCAGTCCCCTCATCATCCTAGTTGCTCTTCTCTGCAGTGTTTCTAGTTCAAATATGACAGCTTTAAGACTTGTGGACTTCAACTCCCAGAATTCCTCCTCCAGTCATGTTAGCTCAGGAATGCTGGGAGTTGAAGCCCACAAGTCTTAAAGCTGTCAAGTTTGAAGACCGTTGTGATAGATGATGGATGGTTGGATGGATGGATGAGGAGATGATAGATAGATAGATAGATAGATAGATAGATAGATAGATAGATAGATAGATAGATGATAAATCAGGGGTCTTCAAACTAGACAGCTTTAAGCCTTGTGGACTTCAACTCCCAGAATTCCTCCTCCAGTCATGTAAGCTCAGTAATTCTGGGAGTTGAAGTCCACAAATCTTAAACTTGCCAAATTTGAAGACCCTTGTTCTAGAGTCTCAACGTATTTTTTCTAGTGTGGTGACCAAAACTGGATACAGGATTCTAGGTGTGGTCTTACTAAGGCTTTATGTGAACAAACTATAAGTCGAGGATTGCCGCTACTCCATGACAAATCCCACACTTGCTAGCCACAGCGATCCATAGGCAACCAGACTGGCTCCGTGGAGATTATTCAGACCTAGAGGTTCACACACATTTTTTCACACCCAAATTCAGGAATAATGGACTGGTGTCTTTTTCATGCTGGGGAGCAAATGAGAAGCCCCCAGGGCTTCAAAAAAGAAGCTTCAAAAAAAAAAACAAAGTCCCGTTGCCTCCTGAAAAAAACAAAAACCACCTTTGGGACATGCTGGCTGAGGACTTCTGGGAGTGGAAGTCCACACACCTTCAAGCTACCAAGGTTACCGATACCCCTGCCTTGGCCCTTGGGCCCCAGGTGGATGGGTTTCCCTGGCCCACCTGCCCATTTCTGCCCTTCCAACTGTGACATCACGTGTGATGCCAAGGCTGACTGTTGGGAAGAGCTGTGGCCTTCAAGGGGAAAAAGAAAAGTCTTAATTTTGCTCCCCTTCCTGGCATGACGAGCACCACCTCCCCTTTTCCCAGCATCCTTAGGGAGAGAAATAGCCCCCAGAGGCTGTGGTCCCAAGATCCCACGCCAAAGAAGTGTCCTTCACTCCCTCTCCTTGCACGGACGACCTTTCTGAAGAGCTGAATCCAGATCCATCCCAAGATGTTCCTCTTTGCCACCAAAACCAAGACCCCCATCAGCACCTACACCGACTCCTACCGGCCTCCGAACACCATGAAGAAGGCCTTTGAGGAAGCGCCGATGACCCTCTGGAGCGAGAATAAGTTTGTGACCCAGGTAAGTCTTCACGGGGACTGGGAGGCCAGGGAGTTGTGGTCCCACCACATCTGGAGAAGGGTGACCCTTTGAGAAGGTAGCAGGAGGATCCCTGAGGGGGAGGAGCGCAACCTGAGGCATCAGGGAAGGCCACTGGGTCAGTCTAAGGTCATCGAGCTCAGGTGGTCAGCCAGGTTTCTCGGATGCTCCCTGTCCTGGCCAACACTGAATATATGGAGGGCACCACAAATGGTTGTGGGGTGGGGTCCTTGGTGCTCTCTGAGCTGGGTTGTTTTCTTGCAGACATTTTATTACCCAGCTAGGTAACAGCATCTATCCTGGAAGGTGATGTTACCAAGCTGTGTCATGAAACAGCTGCAAGGAAACGACCGAGTTCAGAGAATACCATGGACCTCACAGTCCTCCTCCTCCTCTCCCTTTTAGCACTGATGATGTTCCCTAGTTGGGTCATGAAATGTCTGTAAGAAAACCACCAAACTCAGAGACCACCAAGGATCCCACAGTCCTCCTCCTCCTCCTCCACCTCCAACTCCTCCTCTCCCTTTTAACTCCTCCTCCTCCTCCTCCTTTTAGCACTGATGATGTTCCCTAGTTGGGACCAAACTCAGAGATCACCAAGAATCCCACAGTCCTTCCTTCCTTCCTTCCTTCCTTCCTTCCTTCCTTCCTTCCTTCCTTCCTTCCTTCCTTCCTTCCTTCCTTCCCTTCCTTTCTCTTCCTTTCTCTTCCCTTCCCTTCCTTTCCCTTTCCCCCTTTCCTTCCTCTCCTTCATTTTCCTTTTTCTTATTCATTTGTCCTTCCTTCCTTCCTTCCTTCCTTCCTTCCTTCCTTCCTTCCTTCCTTCCTTCCTTCCTTCCTTCCTTCCTTCCTTCCTTCCTTCCTTCCTTCCTTCCTTCCTTCCTCCTCCTCCCTCCTCCTCCTCCCACCTCCAACTCCTCCTCTCCCTTTTAGCACTGATGAAGTTCCCTAGTTGGGTCATGAAATGTCTGTAAGAAAACCACCAAACTCAGAGAGCACCAAGACCCCACAGTCCAACCCTGAACTATGAATCTTCTCTTTTACTTAAATCAGAATTATTAAGGCACTTCATCCTATTGAACCTTGAATACACTGCAGTTTGTGGGACTGAAGTCCAGCATGTATTGATCGTGCTGTCTGGGAAACGTGACTCAGGTCAGTTGGCACAACATCTGCTCCCGTTTCTCAGAAACAGCCCTCCCAGCCCAAGATCAGAAGGAAAGTATCTCTTGTGACAAAAATGGGCTGGAAAATCCATCCGGTGGTATATCAGAGTTGCGCTGCGCTGCTGGATGAAGCAAAGCTGCCTGCATCAGCGCTGTACAGATGCTCCTCGACTTAGGACCACAATTCAGTCCAAATTTTCCAAAACTGCTAAATGGGACAAAATCAGAGTAGAGCTGGAAGGGACCTTGGAGGTCTACTAGTCCAACCCCCTGCTCAAACAGACCCTATACCATTCTTGTTCTGACCCAAACCTTGTTCCAAGGAAACAAACACAAAACGGAGATAACGGCAAAATATTTTAATGATTCTTTACGAATCCCATTCCTTCCTGGTTAAAAGGCTGTTTCAGACTCATTGTCTCTGATAAGAACGAGCCTTGCCAAGGTGGTGCAAGTTGCCAAGAACACTAGATAAAGTTACTAAGAAATAGTTCAAACACAAAGAGTCTCCAATCACAAACTAAGAGTCCAAACATCCACAAGGCTTGAATGCAAAAAACTTCTTTGCTTCCTGCAAAGAACTCCGGTTTCTCAGCTGGCTTTTATCTCTCAAGGGAGGGGCCATTCCCTTGCAGCCTTACTCCCAAGTCGCCCGTGCTGCTGCAGCTGCTCGAAGGAAAGAGCAGCTCTGCGCACGCACGCATACTGAGCACAGGCTCCTCGGGGGCCTCTTCCTCACTGCTGCCAGCCTCCACCATCTCCAAAGGCAGCACTCCACTCCCTGATGGTCCTGACCCCATCCCTGCATCCCAGGCAGGCCCCTCATCTGAGTCCTCGCTCTCCAAAACCTCAGCCATTCACACCTGCTTCCAGCAAACCACAACAATTCCGGACGAATGACTGTCCCATCTCTTCTTAAAAAGCTCCAGTGTTGGAGCGCCAGGGAACTTTTCCAACTCAAGAGTGTCAGGAAGACAAAAAAAAGTAAATAGGGCAGCCACAAACCATACAATTAAAACCATGCCTTTGCGGGGGGGGTGGGGGCGGGCATGTATTGTGAGTGTAGGGTATACAAAAAGAAAGCAAAGCTTTGGTGGCGTGGAAGAAGCCACCATTTGACTTTGGGGGGCTCCCTCTACTCTCCTGCGGATACACACACACACACACACACACAGAGAGAGAGAGAGAGAGAGAGAGACAGAGAGAGAGACCTGGAATCCCAGTGCATCAGGATTCATCATTTCCGGGGAAAAGCAATCACCTTTCCAGAAAGAAATAACTATAAGAAGATTGTGTGAATTGGCTTGAAGGCAATGATCTCTCTGTTCCCAAGTCATCCTGGTGAAACACCGCCCTCTATTGGCCAGAATGGGCATCTCAGCCTTCCCCAACAGGGGCAACTGGATGTTGAATTGGGGGCTATATATTTATTTATTGTATTTTATTTATTTATTTATTTATTTGATTTGCCAATTGTTTACAAGATAATAAGTATAAGTGTATACATAGTTGTGAATACATGAAATGGGTACATATAAGAAAAATAAAAGAATAAGAGAAACAATAGGACAGGGACGGTAGGCACGTTGGTGCGCTTTATGCACGCCCCCTACAGACCTCTTAGGAAAGGGGTGAGGTCAATAGTAGACAGTCTAAGGTTAAAGTTTTTGGGGTTTGGGAAGAAACTACAGAGTCGGGTAGAGTATTCCAGACATTGACCACTCTATTGCTGAAGTCGTATTTCCTGCAATCAAGTTTGGTGCGGTTTACTTTGAGTTTGTATCTATTGTGTGCTCTTGTGTTGTTATGGTTGAAACTGAAGTATTCATTGGCAGGTAGGACATTGCAATGTATGATTTTATATACCATGCTTAAGTCAGACCGAAGACAGGCGTAATTCAAGGTTTTCTAGTTCTAGAATTTCAAGTCTGGTGGCATAAGGTATTCTACAAACGAGTAGAGGAGTGGAGAACTCTTCTTGTGAAATATTTCTGGACTTTCTCAACTGTGCTAATATCAGATACGTAGTGTGGGTTCCAGACTGATGAACTGTATTCGAGTATTGGTCTAGCAAATGTTTTGTATGCTCTAGTTAGTAGTGTGATATTACCAGAGAAAAAGCTACGTAGGATTAGGTTAACAACTCTTAATGCCTTTTGGCTATGTAGTTGCAGTGGGCTCTAGCACTTAGATCATTAGAGGTGAGTATTCCAAGGTCCTTTACAGAGCTATATATATAGTTTACAGAGCTAGATATATAGTTGGCCCAATTCCCCCCACCTTCACCTGAAGGCTGGCCTGTGTAAGCAAGATTAATTTTGGACAGAGGTGGACCAGGTCTATCGTGATCATTCCAAAGAAAAACCTGAAATTATAGGATACAGGAAAAAAAATACCTGCTCTTTGTGGGTTTTGCACATCATCGGCTTGTGACGCACACAGAAAGGAAACTGAGCCGGCCAACGCAGAGCTAACAATGTTGGACAAGCAAAGATCAAACCCCTCCGTGGAGTGGAGTTAGGTCCATGGTCTCTGCCTCCCAGCATTTGGGTCCTTAATTCAGATGGAAGAGGTTAATATTGGGATCATGAAACGTCTGCAAACAAACCACCAAACTCAAGAGAGGAGTAAGGACCCGCCGTCCTCCTCTTCCTCCCCCTCCTCCTTTCCTCCCCCTCCTCTCCCTCCTCCCCCTCCTCCTCCCCTCTGCAAACTACACTTCCTTGTAGTACTGCTGAAGTTACCTCGTTGGGTAATGAAACTTCTGCAAGAAAACCACCAAGCTCAGAGAGCATCAAGGACCCCAACATTGTTTCCTCCTCCTCCTCCTCTTCCCGTCTCCCCCCTCCTTCTCCTCCTTCTCCCTCTCCTCCTCTCTGCAAACCACACTGCTTGTAGCACTGATAAAGTTACATAGTTGGGTAATGAAACGTCTGCAAAAAAGAACAGTCAAACTCAGGGAGCACCAAGGACACCACATTCCTCCTCCCTTCTCCTCCTCCTCCCCCTCCTCTTCCTCCTCCTCTCTGCAAACCACACTTCCTGGCAGCACTGTTGTTGTTTTTTCACTTTATTGTCATTGCAACTCGTACAACAAAATTAAATACCATCTTCAGTGTACATTATGACTGAAAATAAACACAAACACACATCCTTCGCCTTCTGTGCATTGAAGTTGAAGTTATCTGATTAATGATGAAAACGTCTGCAAGAAAAGCAACCAAGCTCAGAGAGCATTAAGGATCACACAGCCATTTTCTCCTCCTCCCCTCCCTCCTCCTCCTCCTCCTCCTCTCCACAATTCCCCCTCCCTTCTAGCACTGATGCTGTTACCTAGTTGGGTCATGAAATGTCTACAAGAGAGAACACATGTTCTTCAATGCAGTCTTCTGGGACGAGATCTTTGGCATCCAACAGTGGACCTGCCATGAGATGGACAGTCTGGAAGTGGGCATGGGAAGGAGGTCGACCCGAGGCCCAGCTCCCACAACAGGTTATTTTAACAGGTTATTTTCTCCTTGAACTAGTCAAAACAAATGCAGGTAGCCCTTAACTTACTCTTTGGATTTACAACAAACTTCAGAAAGACAGTGGTGGGATTCAATTTTTTTTATTACTGGTTCTGTGGGTGTGGCTTATTTGGTGGGCGTGGCTTGACGGCGATGTGATTGGGTGGGCGTTGCTTGGTGGTGATGTGACTGGGTGGGCATGGCTTGGTGGTCATGTGACTGGGTGGGCATGGCTTTGTGGTGATGTAATTGGGTGGGCGTGGCTTGGTAGTCATGTGACTGGGTGGGCGTTGCTTGGTGGTCATGTGACTGGGTGGGCATGGCTTGGTAGTCATGTGACTGGGTGGGCATGGCTTGTGGTGATGTAATTGGGTGGGCGTGGCTTGGTGGTCATGTGACTGGGTGGGCATGGCTTGTGGTGATATGATTGGGTGGGCATGGCTTGCATTGGTGGGCATTGCTTGTCATGACTGGGTGGGCATGGCTTTGTGGTGATGTGATTGGGTGGCGTGGCTTGTAGTCATGTGACTGGGTGGTTGCTTGGTCATGTGACTGGGTGGGTTGAGTGGTCATGTGACTGGGTGGGCATGGCTTTGTGGTGATGTGATTGGGTGGGCGTGGCCAACTTGGCGTCACTCACGTCAAGGGATGCCTTACCTGGCCTCAAAGAGATACAATTTCCCTCTCTATTTATTTACTATTACTGAACATCCAAGATACACTGTTTAATCCTATGTATATATGCCATATGTGTACATACATATCACATAGTATAGTGTGTGTAAAGGCACACAAAAAGATACATTATATCTACTATATATACTGTATGCGTATGTACACACACACATACACACACACACACACAGAGCTCTGCTAAAACTGTACACATTCAACCTCACTGCGTTTGGAAAAACACACCCAGAAAGCCATTGTAAAATGTTGTGCTGCCCTCATAGTCCCATGAGCAAATTTTGACCACCTGTTCACAATTACTGCCCCCCCCCAAAAAAAAACCCCACCCATTCCAGAGAATGGGTTCACACTTATGACATAATTCAGACTTACAATCGTGGGATTTGTTATAATGGCCAAGCTAAAAACGATTGTAAAACCAGTCTGGTCAGGTGAGTATCTTCTGATTCTCACGACTTACCACCAAAATTTCAGTCCCAGTTCAGTCCCAAACTATTACACTGTTTAAACCAGGGGTCTCCAACCTGGGCAACTTTAAGACTTGTGCCTGGGCCTCTCTCTCTCTCTCTCTCTGCCACCTCCATTTTCTCTTCCCCCTTCCTCCCAGGTTGCCCTGATGCTGAGACCCTGACTCCCATTCATCCTCCTTCCTCCTCTAATTCAGCTCCTGGAGGGGCCAATGGTCGACAATTTCTCTTTATCACATCATATGAACTTGAATATGATCCTCAGACAGGAGAGCCCAAAATCATATTTCTAAATCCCCTCAAATATATGGCAGCTTTAAAAGGTTGACCCACATCACTTCTTTTTTTTTTTTGGTGGTGGTGGGGGTTTCCCAACAGCTTTATTGAAACAAAGTGCAGTGAAGTTTACTTCAATAGTTGTAAGCAAGCAGAAAGTTTAAAAACCACCCCTCAGACGCAGGACAAGATGGAGGGTGGACTCCTGGATGTTGTAGTCGGACAAGGTGCAGCCATCTTCTAGCTGTTTCCCAGCAAAGATCAGCCTCTGCTGGTCGGGAGGAATATGCCTTCCTTGTCCTGGATCTTGGCAGCTTCACATTCTCGATGGTGTCACTGAGCTCCACCTCAAGAGTTAAGGTTTTTTCCAGTCAGGGTCTTCACAAAGATCTGCATGCCGCCCCACAGACGCAGGACAAGATGGAGGGTGGACTCCTTCTGGATGTTGTAGCCAGAGAGTTCAGCCATCTTCTAGCTGTTTCCCAGCAAAGATCAGCCTCTGTTGGTTGGGAGGAATATGCCTTCCTTGTCCTGGATCTTGGCCTTCACATTCTCGATGGTGTCACTGAGCTCCACCTCAAGAGTTAAGGTTTTTCCAGTCAGGGTCTTCACAAAGATCTGCATGCCGCCCCACAGACGCAGGACAAGATGGAGGGTGGACTCCTTCTGGATGTTGTAGCCAGAGAGAGTTCAGCCATCTTCTAGCTGTTTCCCAGCAAAGATCAGCCTCTGTTGGTCGGGAGGAATATGCCTTCCTTGTCCTGGATCTTGGCCTTGACGTTTTCAGTGGTGTCACTGGGCTCCACCTCAAGAGTTAAGGTTTTTCCAGTCAGGGTCTTCACAAAGATCTGCATGCCGCCCCACAGACGCAGGACAAGATGGAGGGTGGACTCCTTCTGGATGTTGTAGCCAGAGAGAGTTCAGCCATCTTCTAGCTGTTTCCCAGCAAAGATCAGCCTCTGTTGGTCGGGAGGAATATGCCTTCCTTGTCTTGGATCTTGGCCTTGACGCTTTTCAGTGGTGTCACTGGGCTCCACCTCAAGAATGATGGTTTTTCCGGTCAAGGTTTTCACAAAGATCTGCATTTTCTGGCGGAGCTCGAGTGGGCCCTAGCAGACAACAACAAATTCACACAAGCAAGAGGCAACTTGATCTAACTCGACCCACATCACTTCTTAAATATCCATTTATTATCCAATAAACTGAAAAAAGCATCCCTTTGAGAATTAGGCTAGCTTAAGATCATAGGAAACATGTTTTTAACCTTTTTTTTAAAAAAAACGAGACCGCCAGATTTTCAACTCTCAAAAGTTTTTGCAAACATGCCAAAATCTACCTGAGTAATATTTTTCAAGTCTTACAGATTTAGCATCTTGCCAAATGTTTTCCAGTAAAGCAACTAATTTAAGAATTTTATAAGCCACTAATACATGGGGTCCAACCGAAATTTTTTTAAAAATATTGTAATGGGGTATATATTGTTCTCCAGCAGATTTATGGTATTTAAATTCTTCTTGCGACATATTAAGCAACTGGGGAAAAATGATTAAAAATAAATTAGTTAAGGAATCACTTTTCTCACCTAAATTCTCCAATAATAATGAGATAAATAAATGATAGATAGATATGATATGGAGAGAGAGAGAGAGAGAGAGAGATGCAGACATTTCATGACCCAACTAGATAACATCATCAGTGCTAAAAGGTAGCAGGATTTGGGAGGAGGAGGACGACGACTGTGGGGTCTATGGTGCTCTCTGAGCTTGGTGGCTTTTTGGCAGAAGTTTTATGAAGCAAATAGGGGACATCATCAGTGCTACTGCGAGTAGCATTACCGATACCGATAGCCCTGATGATGTTCCCTAGTTGGGCCGTGAAACGTCTCTCAGATCCCACAGTTCATCCCCAATCTACGAATACTCTCTTCTCTTGATTAAACCTTCCGGACATTCCTCACAGCAACCACAGTTATGTAACCGTGAGGTCCCCTTTGCACAGGGAAGCAACCCAAGAAGGCGGGGCTTGGGTGGGGTACCCAAATCCAGAAGACAGGTTCCCCCAGGAAAAGCCCCTGTTCTTCCCACCCTCTCCCTTGCCACTCTTCTCTGCCCCCCTGCCTTATGGCTGCTTTCCGTGACTGTGACATCACAGCTGAGGTAGAGACGGTGTTAGGCTGAGCTTGGAGGGCCCTGAGCAGCAGCCTAAGTAGTTGTTTGTTAGTAGAGTACAAAGAGTCCCCCCTTTTTATTTTCTTATCAGCGGGGTGAAGGTGCAACGTTCGCCCCCAACCCCCTTTTTTTGATAGACAATAGAGAATTAGCCGTAGAGAATTAGGTTGACTTCCAAAGAGGCACTTCCAGAACCATGTTCCTCTTTGCGCATAAAACAGAAACGCCACTCAGCACCTACACCGACTCCTATCGGGTGCCGGTGGTTAGGAAACACATCTACGAGGAGCCTTCTGTCAAAGAATGGAGCCCAAATGAACATATCACAAAGGTAATCCGTTCTGGGGGTGTCCGCTGATGAATCTCTAGAAGGGATGGATGGAGATCAGGATGGTGAAGAACTTCTAAAGGTTAAGATGAAAACCGAAGCAGAAGGATCGTTGGGACTGGTTTCTAACTAACTCGTTCCCACCCTCTGGGTTTTGAAGTTGTGTGTATGTCAGAGACAACTCACAGGACCTTCTGGCCAATCAGCAAGACTCCGAAGGGCTGGTTGGAAAAAAAAGAATAAGATAACAGAGGAGGGACCTTGGAGGTCTTCTAGCCCAGCCCCCTCTTAAGCAGGAGAACCTCTACCATTTCAGATAAGTGACTGTCTAAGGCAGTGGTCGCCAACCAATGGGCTGGGGGACCACTGGTGGTCCATGAGAAAATGGTGGTGGTCTGCAGAGAAATGTCCCCCCCAAAGCAATTAATCCAGGCTGCGTGGGAACACAAGGCATGTGTCGCTTGCATTGTGAACAACACAAGGTAGTGAGGGGAGGGGGGAAAGGGTGGAGGGGGGGAACTTGCCCCACTCACCCCACGTGCCTGGCCTGGCCACCGGGCTGCTTCTTTCCGCTTCTTTCTTTTTCTGCTTTTGGTTGCATGCAAGGAAAGCAGCCAAAGTCTTTCTTTCTCTCCCCACAAACTCCACCAGAAATGAGTCTTTGGGACCCTGCAAGGCCTCCTGCTCCAAGAGGCTCCGCTGGCAAAGACTCATTTCTGGTGGAGTTTGGGGGAGAGGAGAAAGAAAGACTTCTGCTGCTTCTGCTGCTTTCCTTGCATGAAGCCAAAAGTCTCTCCCTTTCTCTCTCTCTTTCCCCCTGAGAATGGAGCTAAAAAGCAGGTTAGGAATGCGGCTGCTTTGGAGGGGGTGTAGGGTGTGTGGGGGTGTGAGGGCTTCTCTCTCTGTGTGTGTGTGTGTGTGTGTGTGTGTGTGTGAGAGAGAGAGAGAGAGAGAGAGAGAGAGAGAGAGAGAGAGAGAGAGAGAGAGAGAGAGAGAACATCACTGCCAGCCCTCCGAGGTTAGATCGAGATATCTCTCTCTCTCTCTCTCTCTCTCTCTCTCTCTCTCTCTCTCTCCCATCAACGTCAGCAAGCCACCGTCAGTCAAAATTCATATTAGTGGTCCACTGGAGTTAAAATTATGAGTTTGGTGGTCCTTGAGGTCCAAAAGGTTGGCAACTCCTGCCTTAAGTGACTGTCTGGTCTCTTCCTAAAAACCTTCAGTGATGGAGTGCCCATGATTTCTGAAGGCAAAGCTCTTCCATTGGTTAATTGTCCTTCCTATTAGGAAGCTTCTCTTTAGTTCCAGGTTGCTTCTCTCCTTCGTTAGTTTCCATCCATTGCTTCTTGTCCTGCCTTCAGGCGCTTTGGAGAATAGCTTGACCCCCTCTTCTTTGGGGCAGCCCCTTGAATACTGGAACACTGTTTTCGTGTCCCCCCCTAATTCTTCTTTTTCTCTAGACTGGCCAAACCCAAATCCTGCAGCCGTTCTCCAAACCTTTGATCATCTTAGTTGCTCTTTTTCCCAAGTCTAAACCTCTTTTTTTTGTAGTAGGGTGACCAAAATTGGATGCAGCATTCCAGGTGTGGCCTTACTAAGGTTTTATAAAGTCGTGCTATTACTTCGCGTGATCTTGATTTTATGCCTCTGTTTCTACACCCAAGGATTGTATTAGCCTTTTGGGCTGCCTGCCGCACACGGCTGGCTCAGGTTTAAGGGATCGTCCGCTAGGATTCCCAGTTCCTGTTTTTTGAGCCAAGTTTCGCCTAATCTGTAATTGTACCTTTGCTTTTCTCCACATTTTGTCGGAGAGGATCCGTTGTTCAAGTTTGTCCAGATCTTTTTGGATCCTGAGCCTTAATTGTTTCCCCATCAGGAAATTTCTCCTGATTTCTAGGTTGCTTCTCTCCTTGGTTAGTTTCCACCCGTTGCTTCTCGTCCTGTCCTTCTGGGGCTTTGGAGAAAAGCTAGACTGCCTCTCCTCTGGGGCAGCCCCTGAGTAATCGGTTTGGGCACAACTCTGAGAGACCTTCTCCTGGAGTTGATTGCAAAACATGAGGATCCCACAGTCTGGCGGTACCTCGTGGTCCTAAATGTGCGGGATTTCTAAACTTCCGAGACCGGAGCTCTTGCTTTCTCAGGCTAGGGAAGGACCCAGCGGGTGGCTTGGCCAAAAGTTTAGGAGTTAGTTGTCTTTGAGACATTCTTGAGAACTGGAGACATTCCAGATGGGAAGAGAAGAGCAAACATTGGTGTCTAAAAAAAAGATGGGAGAGAGCCAGCAAACTGCCAATTACTCTTATCTCAAGGAGGAGGAGGAGGAGGAGGAGGAGGAGGAGGAGGAGGAAGAGGAGGAGGAGGAGGAGGAGGAAGAGGAGAGGAGGAGAGGAAGAGGAGGAGGAGGAGGAGGAGGAAGAGGAAAGGAAGGAGAGGAGGAGGAAGACAAGGAGGGAGGAAGAGGGAGGAGGAGGAAGAGGAAGGAGGAGGAAGAGGAGGAGGAGGAGGAAGAGGAAGAGGAGAAGGAGGAGGAGGAAGAGGAGGAGGAAGAGGAAGAGGAGGAGAAGGAGGAAAGGAGGAGGAGGAGGAAGACAAGGAGGGAGGAGGAGGAGGAGGAGGAGAGGAGAAGAGGAGGAGGAAGAGGAGGAAAGAGGAAGAGGAAGAGGAGGAAGAGGAAGGAGGAGGGAGGGAGGAAGAGAGGAGAGGAGAGGACGAAGAGGAGGAGAAGGGAGGAAAAGGAGGAGGAGAAAGACAAGGAAGGAGGAGGAAGAGGAGGAGGAAGAGGAGAGGAGGAGGAAGAGGAGGGAAGAGGAGGAGGAGGAAAAAGAGGAAGAGGAGGAAGAGGAGGAAGAGGAAGAGGAAGAGGGAGGAGGAGGACTGTGGGGTTCTTGGTGCTCTCTGAACTTGGTTGTTTTCTTGTGGGTGTTTCATAATCCAACTAGATCACATCATCAGAACTAGAAGGGAGTGAAGTTTATGGAGTGGAGGAGGAGGAGAACTGTGGGGTCCTCGGTGTTCTCTGAACTTGGTTCTCTTCTTGCAGACGTTTTATTACCGAACTGAATAACATCATCAGTGCTAGAAGGAAGTGTAGGTTTTGCTCTCTGCTTATGCCCTGTTTGTTGGCGGGAGGGTTCTTGATGGCTCCTTGATCAAGCTGTTGTTTACAATGTGATTGTTGGTCTGAGTTGGTAGCCCCTGGATTGAGATGTGGTTTACTTCTTGAACAACATTCAAGAACATTATTAATCTTGATCTTAATCTCTGCTCATCTGAGTGCCAATTGAGAGCTATTTTGGTCTTTTTGTTTCCTTTTTGGCTTTTCAACTGACTCCTTTGAATGGTGTGTAAATGTTGTTTACCCCTCTGTGCCTGTTGATGGCGGATTCGTCTGAGTGCCAGGCTTTCTCAAATTCTCTAGTGTTTGGTTGAGAAACTATAGTTTCTAAGTCAGAGCGCATGATGAAAAGTCAGAAGACATGATCAAAATTGCACAAACACATGGACAGAGTTCACCAGGGTTTTTCAACTAGGAAACTATGAGCACCTTACCGCAAGTTAACCCCACCGTTCAACCCTGAGCTACAAACATGCTTTTCCATTGGTACTTTTAGTGTCTTCAGGTCATTCCTCAGGTGCCTGGCAGGAACACCTTAGGGGAGGAGAGAGCATTTGTAGGGTAGAATTTTTTTTTTTTTCTAATGAGCTATTCTGCTGAAACTATGGTGAAGTTTCTCCATGTGTCCTGCAAATAAAATTCCCCACGCTGGCGGGGGAATTCTGGAAGTTGAAGTCCACCCACCTTAAACTTGCCAAGGTTTGAGATACCTGGACTAGAAGACCACCAGGGACCCCAGCCAGGAGAATTCTAGGAATTGAAGTTCACAGGTGCTGGCTGGGGAGTTCTGGGAGTTGAAGTCCATCCATGTTACACTTGCCACAGTTTGAGAAATGATGCACTAGAGTTCCAAATGTGGAGAGAATGAGATCCAGCCAGTGGAATTCTGGGAGCTGAAGTCCACTCATGTTCACCTTACTGGGTTTTGAGAAATTTTTTTTTTTTTTTTTATTTATTTGATTTGCCAATTGTTTACAAGATAATAAGTATAAGTGTATACATAGTTGTGAATACATGAAATGGGTACATATAAGAAAAATAAAAGAAGAATAAGAGAAACAATAGGACAGGGACGGTAGGCACGTTGGTGCGCTTATGCACGCCCCCTACAGACCTCTTAGGAAAGGGGTGAGGTCAAATGCTGGACTACGCCTCCAAATATTGAGAGAGTGTTGACCCAGCCAGCAGGACTCTGAGAGTTGAAGTCCACCCAAGCTGGCTGGGGAGTTCTGGGAATTGAAGACACACTGAACTCAACTTCCACACCTGGAGTGGGTGGGATCAAGCAAGTAGAATGCTGGGCCTTGAAGTCCACACTTGGCTGGGGAATTCTGGGAGTTGAAGTCCCAGTTTGTGTTAAATTCACCAAGGTTGAGTAACGTTGGAGTAGTAGAGGAGAAACAGTCAACTCTACAATTCTAGGCGTCTACATTCCCCACTTGAGAGGTTGTCCACGCGGAAATGACTCCTCCAAGGCTACTTCCAATCATCTCAACCAATTGACTTGCTCTCCTTCCTGTCCACAGGGTTTGACCATACCCAGAGTGGATCAACCAATTGACCAATCCCACCTGGAGAAGATGGTGAAGAAGGCAGTCCAGGAATACTCCTACAAGAATTCGATAGAACCAACAGCTTACCGGCCGTACAAGTATTGGGTGTCCCGCGAAGAAGGTACTCAAATTGTCCACCGCAACTCCTTCTCTTTGACCTCTGTTACACCGGGACGGAGGTAGACCTCGACTTACAACCATAATTGGGACCAGGGTTTCCATTGTTAAGCAAAGTGGTTGTTTAAGTGAGCCGTGGACAGTTTTGTTATCTTTTTTTTTTGCCACGGTTGTTAAGCGAATCATTGCAATTAAGTGAATCAAGTTGTCAGGATTCCGGCGATTGCCCTAATTAAATCATGAGCCTCGGGCCAAGCTTCAAAAGAAACCAAAAGACATGTCCAGCATTAAACAGAGGTGGTATTCAACTGGTTCTGACTGGTTCTGAAGAACCAGCAGCAGAAATTTTGAGTAGTTCAGGGAATTGGCCAATCCCACCTCTGACTGGCCCCACCAACCCTATCTTTTCTCCATCTCCCATTGAGTCCCAGCTGATCGGCTGGGTCTCCTTTGGTTGCCCTGCACAGGAGAAGGGAGCTGGAAAGCAGGTTAGTGGGGTGGGGAGGGAAGGGAAGGGGGATTTTGCAGTATATCCTTCCCCTGCCATGCTCACCAAGTCACGCCCACCAAGCCACGCCCACAGAACACCACTCCCACCAAGCCATGCCCATAGCTGATCGGCTGGGTCTTCTTTGGTTGCCCTGCACAGGAGAATGGAGCTGGAAAGCAGGTTAGTGGGGTGGGAATGGGATTTTGCAGTATCCTTCCCCTGCCCTGCCCACCAAGCCACGCCCACAGAACCGGTAGTAAAAAAAATTTGAATCCCACCATTGCATTAACCTATATGAAGCCAACTCTGGCATAAGTCAGATTCTCCAATGAAGCACCTTCACAGGCTGGGTGTCATCAATCACATTCTCTAATTAGCTACAATCTTTGTAAGATAAGTGTTGAAATGTACTTCTGGTTTTAAACTGCTGGCCCTGCTCCTTCAGACTTCCTTCCCTCCCCACCCCTCCCCCTTGTTTATGGCAACTCTAAAACAGGCACAGGGATGCTTTACGAGGTGACACAAGTGGTCATTAAATAAATCTACCATGACTTTGCTTGTTGGAAGCCGGCTGAGAAGGTCATGAATGGGGAATTCTGGGAGTTGAAGTCCACCCATCTTCAAGCTTGCTGGCTGGGGAATTCTGGGAGTTGAAGTCCACCCATCTTCAAGCTTGCTGGCTGGGGAATTCTGGGAGTTGAAGTCCATCCATCTTCAAGCTTGCTGGCTGGGGAATTCTGGGAGTTGAAGTCCACCCATCTTCAAGCTTGCTGGCTGGGGAATTCTGGGAGTTGAAGTCCACCCATCTTCAAGCTTGCTGGCTGGGGAATTCTGGGAGTTGAAGTCCACCCATCTTCAAGCTTGCTGGCTGGGGAATTCTGGGAGTTGAAGTCCATCCATCTTCAAGCTTGCTGGCTGTGGAATTCTGGGAGTTGAAGCCCACCCATCTTCAAGCTTGCTGGCTGGGGAATTCTGGGAGTTGAAGTCCACCCATCTTCAAGCTTGCTTGCTGGAGAATTCTGGGAGTTGAAGCCCACCCATCTTCAAGCTTGCTGGCTGGGGAATTCTGGGAGTTGAAGTCCATCCATCTTCAAGCTTGCTGACTGGGGAATTCTGGGAGTTGAAGTCCACCCATCTTCAAGCTTGCTGGCTGGGGAATTCTGGGAGTTGAAGTCCACCCATCTTCAAGCTTGCTGGCTGGGGAATTCTGGGAGTTGAAGTCCATCCATCTTAAAGCTTGTTTTCCAGGGAATTCTGGGAATTGAAGTCCACCCATCTTCAAGCTTGCTGGCTGGGGAATTAATTTTTTAATTTAATTTGATTTGATTTGTCAATCGCTTACAAGATAATAGGTATAAGAATAAACAGAGTTATGAATACATGAAATTAAATGAATTCTTGGAATTGAAGTCCATCCATCTTCAAGCTTGCTGGTTGGAAAATTCTGGGATTGGAAGTCCGCCATTCATAAAGGGCCACAGTTGTCATCCCCCAACATAGACCTTGTATCCAACCCAGCCAGATGTTGGGGGTCATCTTCCCTGGTGAGAATTCACAGCTAAAAAGGACTTCTCAGCATTTGTCCACCCCAATCAATTTGGAGAGTTTCCAGGGGAAGCAAACTCTACGCAGGTTCTATTCTCGTACCAATTAATGAATCTTGAGTCACCCAACTCGGATACGCCATGCGATGAATCCATTCGATCCCAGTCTGTTCTCGTTGAGGTTGACATTTCAACATCTGTTGTCACGAAACATTTGGGGGGAGATCTTTGTTCTACTTTTAGCAAACCAAAGATGGAAAGAAACGGCTGCCTTAGTTGAAAGAGCCGATGGGACAACACACAAGGCACAACGGCTTACGATTCGTTTAATGGCCCCTCCAAGTTACAACCGCATGATTACAAAAAGTGACTTGTGGATGTTTTTCCACACTACACGGCCGTTGCAGCCTCCCCCCCCATGGTCACCGGATCAAAACTGAGATCATTTGGCGTGTGGCTCATATTTATGACAGTGGCACGATCCCCTTTTGTGACCTTCGGACAAGCAAAGTCAATGGGGAAGCCAGGCTCAATTAAACAACTGCGTGACTAACTTCACAATTTCAGTTATTCAAGTTAAGAACGGTGACACGAAAGGTTGTAAGAAGGGCAAACTCCCTTAACAACTGTCTCGTTTAGCAACTAACAGAATAACAAGAGTTGGGAAGGGACCTTGGAGGTCTTCTAGTCCAACCCCCTGCTCAAGCAGGAAACCTGATCCAGGGGTGGGATTCTACAGGTTCGCACCTATTCGCTAGAACCGGTTGTTAACATTCTAAGCAGTCTGGAGAACCAGTTGTTAGAAGAAATTACTGGCCTAATCCTGTAAGGAAGGCAGGAAGGAAACATTCTGGTGTTGCTTACAGAAACTGCCTCTCCATTAACCCTTATTACATTCTTGGCAGGACTAGACTTCCTGTTTCAGGAATTTCTCTGGAGTTGTTTTTCCCCTCCTTTGCTTGTGTGGAGTGACCATTCAAAGTTACAATGGCACTGAAAAAAAGTGACTTATGACCCTTTTTCACACTTACAACTGTTGCAGCATCCCCACAGTCATGAGAGGCCAGGCGAGGAGATGCGTGCCTCGATGTGAGTGCTGTTGAGTTGGCCACGCCCAGCCAATAACATGACCACCAAGCCACGCCCACCCAGTCACATGACCACCAAGCCACGCCCACAGAACTGGTTGTTAAAAATTTGAATCCCACCCCTGACCTGATCCCAGTGGTCCCCAACCTTTGTGGCTTAATGGACTGGCTTTGGGGGAAGGGGCTGAGAGGGGAACTGGGCTCTGTGAGTGGCGGAGCGGGGTACACGCACACAGAGCTCCATTCACATAAGAGAGAAGCTTTTGGGGTGCCGGTCTCACAAGTTCAGCTGTGTGCGCCGGCGTCTGCCGTCGTGCGAGTGGGGCTGCGTGCACACACGCACACCATTCCACCTCTCGCCCGACCTGGTTACAAATAGGCCACAGGTTGGGGGCCCCTGCCTTATACCCAGGGATAGGACTCATAAAAAGGCCCGTTTCCTGACTTCAGAACTTCTGGGAGAGCCATTTGTCGCCCTTCCTGAGCCTCCACGCACACCTGGCAGTTACCTGCATACAAAACGGGCCTCATGGAGACTCCTGGGAGGGGCAGGGATAGATGGGGTGGGCGGGGCCAGCCAGTCGGTTCAACTACCTGTTTGGCAAACCAGATGTAAATTTAACATCTGGTTCCCCCGAACCGTCCCGAACTGGCTGAATCCCGTCCCTGCTTATACCATTCCAGACAAATGAGTGTCCAATTTTCAGTGGTGGTCGTAAGTCAAGGACTACCTCTATGTGCTGCGTCTTCTTTCAACTACCGTAGGAAAAGCCAAAGCGTTTTAGAGGTGTTTGAGTAATAACAGATCCCATCGCTCCCTCCCACTCCGGCCCTACGCTCCCCATGTGTCCTTGGTTTTAATATCTTTTTTTTAATGTTTTGAACTGTGTATCTACTTAACTTATCTATGGTAAGATGGTCGGCCAATAAATTTAATAAACAAACAAACAACATTTACAGACCCTTCACATCCTGGACATAAACTGTTTCAACTCCTTCCCTCAAAACGACTCTATAGAGCACAGCACACCAGAACAACTAGACACAAGAACAGTTTTTTCCTGAATGCCATCACTCTGCTAAACAACTAATTCCCTCAACACCGTCCAACTATTTACAAAGTCTGCACTACTATTACTGTTAATCTTCTCATCGCTCTTTATTGCCCATCCTCCCACTTGTGACTGTATGACTGCAACTTTGTCGCTTGTATCCTTAAGATTTATATTGACTATTTTCTAGTATGATTTGAATGCTGATTGTACCCTACGACTATCATTAAGTGTTGTACCTTATGATTCTCGACTCTTGATGAATGTATCTTTTCTTTTCTGTACACTGAGAGCATTTGCACCAAGACAAATTCTTTGTGTGTCCAAACACACTTGGCCAATAAAAGAATTCTATTCTTTCTTTCTTTCTTTCTTTCTTTCTTTCTTTCTTTCTTTCTTTCTTTCTTTCTTTCTTTCTTTCTTTCTTTTCTTTTCTTTTCTTTTCTTTTCTTTTCTTTTCTTTTCTTTTCTTTCTTCTTTCTTTCTTTCTTTCTTTCTTTCTTTCTTTCTTCTTTTTCTTTCTTTCTCTTTCGTTCTCTCTCTCTCTCTCTCTCTCTCTCTCTCTCTTTATCTATCTATCAATATCTATCTGATTTGATTGCTTATTGTACCCTATGGCTATCATTAAGTGTTGTACCTGATGATTCTTGACTCTTGACAAATGTATCTTTTCTTTTCTGTACCCTGAGAGCATTTGCACCAAGACAAATTCTTTGTGTGTCCAAACACACTTGGCCAATAAAAGAATTCTATTCTTCTTTCTTTCTTTCTTTTTTCTTTCTTTCTCTTTCGTTTTCTCTCTCTCTCTCTCTCTATCTGATTTGATTGCTTATCGTACCCTATGACTATCATTAAATGTACCTGATGATTCTTGACTCTTGACAAATGTATCTTTTCTTTTATGTACACTGAGAGCATTTGGACCAAGACAAATTCCTTGTGTGTCCAACCACACTTGGCCAATAAAAGAATTCTATTTTATTCTATATTCTATTCTGTTCTATTCTATTCTACTCTCATCTGCATTCTATTCTATTCTATTCTATTCTATTCTATTCTATTCTATTCTATTCTATTCTATTCTATTCTACTCTACTCCTATTCTGTTCTGTTCTGTTCTGTTCTATTCTATTCTATTCCATAATTTCACCCATCCCTCAAGACCTTGGCTGCCACTCCCACCAGCCCCTTCCACCTGGGATTTCTGATTCCCGCCCCCCCTTTCCTGAAAACCCTCCATTCTCTTCCAAACCCAGAAAAATTCAACCCGGTGTTCGTCGGCAACGACAGGTATGCAACGTGGAGGACAGGGCCGTACAACAGCGCATCCTGGAATCGATACACCACGTACCTGCCACGGATCCCCAGGGTAAGCCACGCTCACACCGGAGCTGGTTATCTCCAGGGGTGGGGAAGAGGTTAAGAAACAGCTGGGGGTGCAGGGTGGAATCTTCTCCTGGGGAAGGGATGGAATGCAACAGCTAGGAAATTTCCCCCACCTCATTGTCCCCAAAGTGCTTTTTTTTTTTTTTTCAAGAGGCAACTGGACTTCCTAGAATTTCTTTGAAGATATTTCGCTTCTCACCCAAGGAGCTTCTTCAGCTCTAGACTGGATGGTGGGGAAAGGAAGGATTTATATTCCTTGAAGACAGCTGGTCATTTGCATCCTTTTAGACGGTCATTGAGGCCACTTGGAGGTTTCTCTGTTGTCCTCAGGGTCACCTGAGTGGTGTTCCTGGTTCCGGTAGTCTGCAATTTTTTTTTCTCTGGAAATCCACTTCTACTTCCACACCATTTAAAGGCTGTTCATCCCAAATTGTATAGATGTTTAGCTATACAATTTGACCGAGATGTTTCTCGGTCATCCAAGTCATGGTTGTACCGAAGGACATTTTTTTTCCCGAGGCAACTGGACTTTCTGGTTTTTCTTTGAAGACATTTCACTTCTCATCCCAGAAGCTTCTTCAGCTCTGACTGGTTGGTGGAGAATGGAAGGATTTATACTCCTTCCAGACAGCTGGTCATTTACATCCTTTTAGAGGGTCGTTGAGGCCACTTGGAGGTTTATCTGTGTCCTTGGGGTCACCTGAGTAGTTGCAAATGGTTCCTGTAGTCATTTCCAGAATGGATTTCCAGAAGAAGAAAAAAATGCAGACTCCAGGAACCAAGTCGAAGACTATTTGTATCCTGTTTTGAGCTCTGATTTAATTGCTGAAATATTTTGTTTGTAAACTCCCAACATTAGAGGAGTGGGCTGTGCAAATTTGAATGACATCCCATTTCCAAAAGGGAATGAGCTGGCTGGGGAATTCTGGGAGTTGAAGTCCACCCATCTTAAAGTTCTTGAGATTGACAAATACTGACTTAAACTTAAGGCTGGGCTCTATTACTAATCTTTTCAAGTTCTTCTTCTCTGGAGCTATTGCCGTCCGTCTTCTTTCCAGCGGAAATGGACTTACCTGTTGCAAATTTGCCTTTCAGGAGGCCGGCATGGACACCATTTTGCGCGGGATGCCCATGGAGTACCCTCCGAAACCCGAGCGACTCAACAATTACGGTACCTCTTTCTGAAGCTTCCCACCCTCACCCCCAATGTAGGGATAAGAAAAGCTAGCCAGTCTGCGCTACGAGGGGTCCTTGGTGCTCTCTGAGCTTGGCTGTTTTCTTGCAGACGTTTCATGACCCAACTAAGTAATGTCATCAGTGCTAGAAGGGATGTAGAGATTTGTAAAGTGGTGGTGGTGGTGGTGGAAGAGGAGGAGGAGGAGGAGGAGGAGGAGGAGGAGGAGGAGGAGGAGGAGGAGGAGGAGGAGGGAGGAGGAGGAGGAGGAGGAGGAGGAGGAGGAGGAGGAGAGGAAGAGGAAGGAGGAGGAGGAGGAGGAGGAGGAGGAGAGGAAGAGGAAGAAGGAGGAGGAGGAGAACAGGAAGAGGAAGAAAAAGGAGGAGGAGGAGGAGGAGGAGGAGGAGGAGGAGGAGGAGGAGGAGGAGGAGGAGGAGGAGGAGGGAGGAGGAGGAGGAGGAGGAGGAGGAGGGAGGAGGGAGGAGGAGGAGGAGGAGGAGGAGGAGGAGGAGGAGGAGGAGGAGGAGGAGGAGGAGGAGGAGGAAGAAACGATGATGACTGTGGGGTCTTTGGTCCTCTCTGAGCTTGGCTGTTTTCTTACAGACGTTTCATGACCCAACTAGGTAACATCATCAGTGCCAAAAGGGAGTGGGCTTTGCTCTCTGATTACATACAAGCCCCTTCTAGCAGTGATGATGTTACCAAGTATGGTCATGAAAGGTCTGGAAGAAAACAATCAAACTCAGAGAGCATCAAGAACCCCACAGTTCCCCTCCTCCTCCTCCTCCTCCTCCTCCTTCTCTTTTTCAACCCTGAACTATAAATATTCTCCTTTATTATCTGAAAACATCCTTGTGAAGTCTTGAGCCTCAGGTTGCTATCACTTCAGGTCTGGTGAATTTTAGGGGACAGGAGGCTTAAAACATGTAAAGAATGGTTGCGGGAATTGGATATGTGTCTACTTTAATGAAAAGAAGGACTAGGGGTGACACGATGGCAGTCTTCCAATATTTGAGGGGCTGCCACAGAGAGGAGGAGGGGGTCAAACTATTCTCCAAAGCACCTGAAGGGCAGGACAAGAAGCAACAGATGGAAACTAATCAAGGAGAGAAGCAACTTAGAACTAAGGAGACATTTCCTAACAGTGAGGACAATTAACCAGTGGAACAGCGTTGTGGGTGCTCCATCACTGGAGGTTGTAAAGAAGAGACTGGACAGCCATTTGTCTCAATTGCTATAGGGTTTCCTGCTTGAGTCAGAGGTTGGACTAGAAGACCTCAGAGGTCCCTTCCAACTCTGTTATTCTGGATGTTGAGTCCTCAAATTTTGCATTCTGAGAAGGGGAGCTTCCTGAGTCAATCAGAATAGATGTTGGAGTGTTTACAGGGTGACTACTATTGTGAGACAACCCGGGAGCAAACACAGGACACAGAGGCTTTGTCTTTTAACAGTGGTTTAACTGTGGTTTATATACAACACATATATACATACATGTGTTAGGCAAACGCCAGGCAATCAATCAATCTTGAACTCTACACTGAGAACTACAATGGAGATAGAACATGAGGAGAGAGAGAGAGAGAGAGAGAGATGCCCTCACATGGCCTCCCTTATATAGACAGCTTCTTAAAGTGGCAGTACCCTGCTGACTCATCCTCAGTTCATCATCTTGGCTTACAGCCTCACAGCAGCTGGTCAGCTATTAAATCTTCAAAATCCACTCTGTCTTCCGGATTTGACCGGCTTCCGAAAAGTTGCAACATCAACATGCCTGGTCTAAGGTTCCAGCCCTCAAGATATTTTGATGGCTTGTTCCTGCTGCTGGGTAGTTATGGCTGTTTTAGAATAGAATAGAATAACAGAGCTGGAAGGGACCTTGGAGGTCTTCTAGTCCAACCCCCTGCTAAAGCAGGAGACCCTAAACCATTTCAGACAAGTGGCTGTCCAGTCTCTTCTTAAGAACCTCCAGGGATGGAGCACCCATAACTTCTGGTGGCAAGCTGTTCCCCCTGGTTGATTGTCCTCCCTGTGAGGTTGCTTCTTGAACCCGCTGCCGATGGGCCGAGTCTCTCTCAGCTCTGCCTTCTAACCCTCCTCTCTTTCTGACCTTTTTTCTCCAGAACGGGAAGTCGTGGTCAACATGTTGAATAGCTTGTCTCGGAAGCAGCTTCCGTATGTCCGGCATCAGTACCCCATCCCAGGCCGGATGCCCTACCAAGGCTACTACAGCCCTTGCACCGGCCGCCATTACTGCTTGCGTGGAATGGACTACTACGTGGACGGAGCCCCCAGCACCGAGAGGCAGATTAGCCAGCTAGTTGAGAAGATTGTAAGGTTCGGAGGGTTTGGTCCGGCAGCTGCCTCTTCCTCCAACTCCTCCTGGGGGTCTTTTGGGGGAGGGCTGAGTGGCTCGGACAGACCAGTGGGGCACGGCAGTGACAGGCAGAGGCCAGGATGCCACCCTGGAGTTAGAGTTAGGGTCCATAAGGTGGAGACTCCAAGCTGGAGAGCAACCAGCCTTGGTGAAGTTCTCTCCAAAGTTTACAATTTTTAAGACTTGCGGGCTACAACTCCCAGAATTTCTCAGCTAGCCAGGCTGGCTGAGGAATTCTGGGAGTTGAAGTCCACAAGTTCTTAAAGCTGTCAAATTTGGAGACCCCACCTTAAGGTCCATGGGCAGTTTTTTTTCTTGACCTCAGCAATGCTATGACGGGCAGACATGCTGGCGAGGGAATTCTGGGAGTTGAAGTCCATCAGTCTTAAATCATGCCGGCTGGAGAACTCGGGAAATTAAAACCCACCCACCTTAAAGCTGGCTGGCTGGGGAATTCTGGGACTTGGAGTCCACCAGTCTTAAATCATGCTGGCTGGAGAACTCGGGAAATTAAAACCCACCCATCTTAAAGCTGGCTGTTTTGGGGAATTCTGGGAGTTGGAGTCCACCACTCTTAAAGCATGCTAGCTATGGAATACCAGATGTTGATGTCCACCCCATCTTAAAGTTGCTGAGGTTGAGAAATGCTGGCCCAGAGCACCAGTCCTCCTGCGCTCCTTTCTTCAGAACTATCCTTCCCACTGCCTGAAAATGTCCTCTCACCAACAGTGGAGGTCAGCCTTGTGCTTCCGTTGACAAGAAGGAAGGCAAAATTCCTGCTACAGGAGCCCTGATTTCAAATAGCCAGCTGTTGTTCCTGGGATGAGAGCTTCTTCTGATGTTTTTTTCCCCTCTTGAGGGGTTGGTGGAGGAGGAAGAGGAAGAGGAGGAAGAGGAGGAGGAGGAAAATGAAAAGGAGGAGGAGGAAAAGGAAAAGGAGGAGGAGGAGGGGTTGCATTGAATTTCCTAAGCTGCTTCATGAACGAATTTTGTAAAATGGTTTACAGCAACGGGTTCCATCTCTACATGCCAATTGACCCATCACAGGTTTTAGAAGAACATCTGCATGGATAGCAAAGGAAGCTTTATGGGAGAACCCACAATTTTAGTTGCTAAATAGCAACCGTGTGTCTGTTAAATAAAAGATCAATGGGGTAGATTTCATGAAGATCCATGCTGGCTGGGGAATTCTGGGAGTTGAAATCCACACACCTTGAGTTTACTAAAGTTGAAGGACAGTGCTGTATACTGTGGTCATATTTCCCTCCTACACAAACAGAGGGGAGGGGGACAGAGACAGACAGAGACACAGAGAAAGATGGAGTGAAAAATGGAGAGAGAAAGAGAGATGGAGAAGGGGAGAGATGGGGAGAGAGAGACAGAAATGGAGAGAGAGAGAGAGAGAGAGAGAGATGGAGATGGCAATGGAAAAAGAGAGATGGGGAGAGAAAGAGAAGGACAGAGAGATGGAGAGAGAGAGATGGAAATAGAAAGAGAGAGAGATGGAGAGAGAGACAGATGGAGAGATGGAGAGACAGAAATGGAGACAGAAAAATAGAGAGAGAAGATGGAGACAGCAATGGAGAAAGAAAGACAAAGATGAGGAGAGACAAAGAGAGATGAAGAGAGAGATGGAAAGAGAGAGAGTGAGTAAAGGACAAAAAAGAGTGAAAGAGATGGAGAGAAATGGAGCAAGAGAAACAGATGGTGAACAGAGAGAGGGACTTGCATTTAGCACTGGAGGAAAAAACCCTTTCCTGTGGGGACTTAAACATACAAATGTTAATTTTTTCACCAACACCACAGAAACAGGTGGACATTCTCTGTGTTTACCTCGTCCTCCTTGTGTGCAGAGCACTCTCTCCTAACTTAAAAAAAAAATGTAGGCTGAATTAAAAATTAACTGCGAAGTCTACATGTCGGAGCCGATAAGCTCACCATGCCAATGTCGGTTCCAAAGTCTTTGTTGTGCCTGTCTAAAACCGACCAAGGATGGGACGAGAGGAAGGAAATACTAGAATGGCCATAAAGGGATTAGATATCCTGACATTCTTGGAAGAAAAAGAAAGAGGAATGCCATCCTGTTAAATCACTTCTTAGGATGACAAGATTCAGCAAATACTTCAGGAAGGCATTTGATAAAGTAGATCCCAACCTATTTCTTGGCAAGATAGGAGAATGTGGGATATTCCAGCAACCAATTTGCCACAGGTAGTCCTCGACTTACAACAGTTCATTTAGCGACTGTTCAAAGTTAGTTTATGTAACAAACGGGGCAAAAACAGTCCTAAAACGAGGCAAAACTGACTTAACAGATGTCTCACTTTTAACGCTGTGTTTTGATCGATGCTTTTATTTTTATAGTGGGAGGGGCCCCTCAAAGAGGGGCATATATGGCTCTCAAAAATCACCATCTGCGAAGTGTTGGAAATGCCATCAGACACCTGGATCATTTTACTATATGTGGTGGACATGTGAGGAAGCTAAAAGATATTGGACTAAAAATACCCACATGGTTGGGGGGGGAAAATGACAAAAACAGCACCTAGATTTAAAACCAGAGACATTTTTATTGGGAATTTTACCTGAAGGTTACAATAAAGAAGTGACATACTTGATTATTAATGTATTAACTGCAGCTAGAATTGTATTTGCTTAAAATTGGAAAAAATGAGAAAACTCCGATGGAGGAGGAGGTGATTAAGAAAATAATGGAATGTGCAGAAATGGGCAGATTAACATTAGCAATTAGAGAGCAAGAAGAAAAAAGACTATTATAAGATATGGGGTTTATTCTATCCATGGTTAAATAGAATAGTAGGAAATGGAAGTATATTATAGTAATTATGATATGTTATAACTGATTATCTTTAAATAAAATATAATATGAATAAAAATGAGTCAGAATTGAGATGTGCTCTAAAGGATAATATGGAATTGAAATTAAAGTCTAATGATTGTATAGTAAGAATATAATATGATATGGAAAGTTAATTAATGCAATATAAATGTAAAAGAGTATAGATATTGTGCACAGGATATAAGTACCAACCAACACATCGTATAACTGAAAGAAGGTTTTATTTGTTGTTTTATGTTTGTTGTTAAAAATAAAAAAAAACTTTTTATTTTATTTTTTTAAAAGTCACCATCTGGCTCCAGGGTTGCCAACACAGCTTCGAATGTCTGTGGCAGGGGTGTCAAACTCGCCGCTGCACAGGCTGGGTGTGTCATGCGCTGCCCATGCTCACCCCAGTTTAGCGAGCGGCGAGGGGGGGGGAAGGTCGCAATAACGACAATGTGACGATGCGAGCTTGACACCCCTGGTCTATGGAGATCCTCAGTCATCCAGGTCATGGTTGTCCCAAAGTTGTTGTTTTTTGCAAGAGGCAACTGGGAATAGTTGGCACAGCTTCACCCCGTTCTGACCCAACCGGGTTCCCAAAGAACAGACAAAGGCAGCAGCCCCCCACCTTTTAAGGTTTAATATCAAATTCTGCTTTCCACTAATTAGCTCCAACAAGAAAGAGCCTTGTCAAGTTGTTTGTCCAGGCTGCCAAAAACCCAGAGATAAGAACTAATTTACAAAATTCTCCAAACACCAAACTAAGATGTCCACCCGTTGAGTTTCAGAGCTTCTTTGCTGTCTGCAAAGAACGCTTTTCCAAACCTGGCTTTTATCCTCTTGAGGGAGGGGCCATTGCCTTGCAGCCTTACTCCCGAGTCGCCTGTGCTGCTGTCATTGTTCTTTCCTCCGAGCAATCCTTCGTGCACGCGCACTTGGCACAGGCTCCTCGGGAACCTCCTCATCGCTGCTGCCAGTCCTCACAATCTCTGAAGGCAGCAGTCCACTCCCGGATGGTCCCGGCCCTTCATCAGAGTCCTCGCTCTCCTCAGCCGTCCGCACCTGCTGCCAGCTAACCACAATACCCCAAGAGGTTCAGAAAGCCCCCTAGCCCCAACTCACAACTCAGTCTTGGCCCTATAGAGATGTGGCAAAAGTTGGCTCCAACAATTCAGCAGAAAGCAGCAGTTTCAAGTGTGGCAAGTTGTACAGGCTATCCAGGAGACTGGTAGGGCCGCCACTGGAGGTTTTTAAGAAGAGACTGCAGCCGCTTGTCTGGAATGGTTTGGGATCTCCTGCTTGAGAAGGGGGTTGGACTAGGAGACCTCCAAGGTCCCTTCCGACTCAGAATAGATTGAACGGATGGATTGAAAAGATATTGGTTGGCAGAGCACTAAAAAGATTCTAAGCTAAACTAACTAGCTAACTAACCAAGGAGAGAAGCAACTTGGAACTAAGGAGAAACTTCCTATCGGGGAGGACAATTAACCAGGGGAACAGCTTGCCACCAGATGTTGTGGGAACTTCATCACTGGAGGCTTTCAAGAAGAGATTGGACAACTATTTGTCTGAAATGGTGTAGAGATGTTGATGGCAAATCTATGGCGCTTAGAGCCCTCGCCAGCTGTTCTTCTGGTTTATGGCCTGCACATGTGTGCCGGTCAACTGGTCTTTGAGGGTGCCGGAGCACTGGAAAACGGCCAAAAAATGGCCCGTTTTTCAGGACATTTTCTGGGTCGTTTTTGACCCATTTTAGGCCATTTTCTGGCCATTTTCCAGGCCATTTTAGGCCGTTTTTCAGGCTGTTTTTCGGGCTGAAAAATGGTCCAAAATGCCCTGAAAATGCCCCCCAAACAGCCTGAAAATGGCCAAAAATGGCCAAAAAACAGGGTGTTTTCCAGGCCATTTTCAATCCATGGGCCACTTTAGGCCATTTTTAGACCATTTAAGACTGTTTTTCAGGCTGAAAAATGGCCCCAAAAGGGCCTGAAAATTGCCCCAAAAGCAGGCTGTTTTTCGGGTGATTTTGAAAATGGCCCAGAAAATGGTCTGAAAACAGTGCCAAAAATTCCCCCCAAACAGGCATGTGCACACTGGCCAGCTGGTCTTTGGGTTTCCGGCACCCACACATGCATGAACATCCATGCGCATTCCAATTTGGGCACTCGGTGCCAAAAAGGTTCGCCATTACGGGTCTAGGGTCTCCTGTTTGAGTAGTGACTCCCAAGAGAGTAGTCAGCACTGTGTGTCTAGTCTAGTGACACTTCTAATCATGCTCCTTTCCCTCCTTTTGTCTTCCAGGAGTTTCCCATACTACGACCACCAGGTGGACATGATGCTCTGTGCACGTTTGCCAAGCCTGCCTCCATCTTTCCCGTATATGAACCTTAAGTAAGGAAATCCAAAACTTGCATTGAAAAAACAAAACTGCCCCATATAATGAAGCGCAGTGGTCCCCAACTGTTGGTGAGGGAGGGGGAAGGAAATGGTTCTGTGGTGGGGGGGGGGGACAGGCACACACACACACACATGCACAGCTCCATTTGCACGAGCAGCGGGCATTTGCACACGCGCATGGAGCTGGGCAAGAAACAATGAATGGAAATTAATCAAGGGGAGAAGCAACCTGGAATTAAGGAGAAACTTACTAATAGTGAGGACAGTTAACCAGTGGAACAGATTGCCACCAGAAGTGGTGAATGCACTGCAAGTTTTTAATTAGATTTGTCTGAAGTGGTGTACGGTTTTTCCACCTAGCCAGGGGGTTAGACTAGAAGACCTCCAAGGTCCCTTTCCAATGCTATTCTGTTATTTAATGGATGGAAGCTTCTCAGGGGGATCTTCAACCTAGAATTAAGGAGAAACATCCTGACAGTGAGAACAGTTAACCAGTGGAGCTACTTGGCCTAAGCCTGATCCGCTTAAGAGCGGTGCGCTTCACTTAACAACGGCAGTAACTTGCTCAACCACTGCTGAGGGAAAGGAAAGTAAAAGCAGGCATGGCTTAATCAATGCCTTGCTTAGCAGTGGAAATTCTGATCGCAACTGGGGCCATAAGTCAAGTACTCCCTGTGGGAACATGGAGGCCCTGTCAAAATCCACTCCGTCTTGTGGATTTGACCGGCTTCTGGAAAGTTCCAACTTCAACACACCTGGTCTAAGTTTCCAACCCTCAAGATATTTTAATGGCTTTTTCCTGCTGCTGGGTAGTTATGGCTGTAATAGAATAGAATAGAATAGAATAGAATAGAATAGAATAGAATAGAATAGAATAGAATAGAATAGAAGTAGAAGTAGAAGTAGAATAGAATCAGAAAAGAATAGAAATAGAATAGAATAGAATAGAATAGAATAGAATAGAATAGAATAGAATAGAATAGGAATAGGAATAGAATTGAATTGAATGAAGAATAGAATAGAATAGAATAGAATAGAATAGAATAGAATAGAATAGAATAGAATAGAATAGAAGAATAGAATAGAATAGAATAGGAATAGAATTAGAATTAGAATAGAATTGCATAGGAATAGAATAGGAATAGAATAGGAATAGAATAGAATAGAATAGAATAGAATAGAATAGAATAGAATAGGAATAGGAATAGGAATAGAATAGGAATAGGAATAGGAATAGGAATAGAATAGAATAGAATAGAATAGAATAGAATAGAATAGAATAGAATAGAATAGAATAGAATAGAATAGAATAGAAATAGAAATAATAGAAATAGAATAGAATAGAAATAGAATAGAATAGAATAGAATAGAATAGAATAGAATAGAATGAAGAATAGAATAGAATGAAGAATAGAATAGAATAGAAATAGAATAGAAATAGAAATAGAAATAGAATAGAATAGGAATAGAAATAGAAATAGAATAGAATAGAATAGAATAGAATAGAATAGAATAGAATAGAATAGAAATAGAAATAATAGAAATAGAATAGAATAGAATAGAATAGAATAGAAATAGAAATAGAATAGAATAGAATAGAATTGGAAGGGACCTTGGAGGTCTTCTAGTCCAACCCACTGCTCAGGCAGGAAACTCTACATCACTTCAGACAAATGGTTATCCAACATCTTTTATGAAAATGTCCAGTGTAGGAGCATTCACAACTTCTGGAGGCAACGTTGTTCTACTGATTAATTGTTCTTTTGAGAAGTTGTGCTTGGTTTGACACAACTGGCTAAGAGGAAATTTACAATATGCCTCCCAAGTTAAAATTAATTGACTCATCCAATTAAATTACAACAAGGCTCGCCCAACCTTGGCAACTTTCAGGCTCGTGGACGCCAACTCACCGCAAAACCATGAGGACTAGTAACATGTCCTTAAAATTAAAATAGAGAGGAAGGAAGGGAGGGAGGAGGGGTGAAATTAAATGCCCCCTTGTCTGAGATGGTATAGGCCCTATGCCATGATAGGGCCGTAATGGCGAACCTATGCCATGCGTGCCGGAAGTGGTATACAGAACCCTCTCTCCAGGCATGCCAGACATTGCCCGTTGATCTTCTGGGTTCCGGTGCACACATGTGCACCGGCCAGCTGGTCTTCACGCATGTGCGAGCACCGGAAATCAGAAAAGCAGCTCCAAGCGTGTGCATGCACACCGATCACTTGATCTTCCAGTTTCTAACATTCATGCATGCACGAAGACCAGCTGGCTGGCGTGCAAATGCACGTTAGAAACTGGTCTTCACATGTGCATAAGCGTCAGAAGCTGGAAGACCAGGTGGCTGGTACACATGCATGTGCCAGGAGCTGCTCTTCTAGTTCCAATGCGTGCGCATTTGGGCACTCGGTCCCTTTTTGTCGCGCACACATGCGCTCCTGTTTCAGCTCTCGGTGCCGAAAAGGTTAACCACCACTGCCATAGGGTCTCCTGCTTGAGCAAAGGGTTGGACTAGAAGACCTCTAAAGGTCCCTTCCAGCTCTGTTATTCTCTTAATTAATCAGTGGAAAGTTTGCCTCCAGAAATTATGGGGGCTCCATCACTGGAGGTTTTGAAGAAGAGACTGGACAGCCGTTTGTCTGGAATGGTGTAGGGTTTGGTGCCTGAGCAGGGGGTTGGACTAGATGACCTCCAAGCTCCCTTCCAACTCTGTTATTCTGATGACTTAGATTAGATGGGGCATGTAAGGGGCGTGCATAAGTGCACCATCGTGCCTACCATCCCTGTCCTATTGTACCCATTTATTCGTACCTATTTCCTGTATTCTTAGTTGTGTTTATACTTACACCTATTAGCTTGTAAGCAGTTGACAAATCAAATAAATAAAATAAAAAAGAAGGAAGGAAAGAAGGAAGGAAGGGGGAAGGAAGGAGAACAGGGAATGAAGGAAGGAAGGAAGGAAGGAAAGAAGGAGAGAAAAGGGAGGGAGGGACGGATTGGGAGAGAGGAAGGAAGGAAAGAAGCAAGGAAGGGGAAAGGAAGGAGAACAGGGAAGGTGAAGGAAGGAAGGAAGGAAGGAAGGAAGGAAGGAAGGAAGGAAGGAAGGAAGGAAGGAAGGAAGGAAAGGAAGGAAAGGAAAGGAAGGGAGGAGAAAAAGGGAGGGAGGGAGTGGGAGAGAGGAAGGAAGGAAAGAAGCAAGGAAGGGAAAGGAAGGAGAACAGGGAAGGTGAAGGAAGGAAGGAAGGAAGGAAGGAAGGAAGGAAGGAAGGAAGGAAGGAAGGAAAGGAAGGAAAGGAAAGGAAGGGAGGAGAAAAAGGGAGGGAGGGAGTGGGAGAGAGGAAGGAAGGAAAGAAGCAAGGAAGGGGAAAGGAAGGAGAACAGGGAAGGTGAAGGAAGGAAGGAAGGAAGGAAGGAAGGAAGGAAGGAAGGAAGGAAGGAGAGAAAAGGGAGGGAGGGAGTGGGAGAGAGGAAGGAAGGAAAGAAGCAAGGAAGGGGAAAGGAAGGAGAACAGGGAAGGTGAAGGAAGGAAGGAAGGAAGGAAGGAAGGAAGGAAGGAAGGAAGGAAGGAAGGAAGGAAGGAAGGAAAGGAAGGGAGAGAATACCCATTCCTAAGAGGTCTGTAAGGGGCGTGCATAAGCGCACCATCGTGCCTACCGTCCCTGTCCTAATGTCCCCATTTATTCCTACCTATTTCCTGTATTCTTACTCATGTTTATACTTACACCTATTATCTTGTAAGCGGTTGACAAATCAAATCAATAAAATAAAAATAAATAGATCCCTTGGAGTTTAGAAGGTTGGAATGTTCTGGCATCGTGGAGGTTTGGAGAGGCAGCCCTGGTGGGCTTTACTGGGGGTGCTTAATTCTCTTTTCTCTCCTTGCAGGTGGGACACAAGTCATTTTAAGAGGTCTGGAGGGCTGGAGAGGGACAGCTATATCATTCACCCTGAGTTCGTTTCAGAGGCTTATCCCACTCCGCCATGTTGGTATTAAGAGAGTCGAGAGAGACTGCCATTAAAAAGTGCCACTGGTGACGAACTATGCCGTGGGCTCCGTTGAATTCTCTTTCCCCCATAACCACCACCACCAAAAAAGGCAGAGGGCCAAAGAAACAGGTCTCGGTGCGGCCCTTGGCGCTCTCTGAGCTTGGTGGCTTTCTTGCAGATGTTTCATGACCCAACTAGGTAACAGCATCAGTGCTAGAAGGGACGGGGGGGGTTGCTCTCTGTTGATGTACAAGGGGTCTGCTCTATCAGCATTGGTGAGAGTATGCTTGGTGGTTCCTTGATTGGATTGTGGTCTTGTCTCTGTTGTGGCCTGTCGGCTGCCGGTCTCTCCAGCAGCCGAATCGGAGGAGGAGGAGGAGGAGGAGGAGGAGGAGGAGGAGGAGGAGGAGGAGGAGGAGGAGGAGGAGGAGGCGGCGTGGGAGTCAGAGCCAGCATCAGGGCAACCTGGGAGCTCCCAGGAGGAAGGGGGAATGGAGCTGGCAGAGTGGGAGAAAGAGAGACGGAGGCAGAGCCTGTGCCGTCCGTCAGACCTCAGATGGAGAGTCAACAGCCCCCAGGCCTGGAGGTGGCTGATGAGGAAGAGGAGGAACAGCTGGGCCCAGTGCCTGAGGAGAGGAGAGCAGTGGAAATCTATGGGCCGGTCCTTGGGACGGAAGAGCCACCGCTGCTAGCGAAGCCCCACCCTAGCTATGGGGATAAAAGGCAGGGGGCGGAGATGAATAGATCTGGCAGACAACTATTCCTCTTCTGGACGGACGGACTTGTTAGCCTGCGGTGAGAGAGAAACTGTTTGCCGGGGCTCCTAATAAAGGAATCTTTGAGTTGGTTGTGTTTGGGGGGAGCTGGGTCAGAACAGCCTCACAATAATCCAATCAAGGAATAATCATCACCTAACAACTAGTTGGGTCATGAAATGCCTGCAAGAAAACAATCACAGCTAAGAGAAACACCAAGGACTGCATAGTACTTCCTCGTCCTCCTCATCATCCTCATCACCACCACCATCACAAATCCCTTCTAGTACTGATGACGTTACCTAGTTGGGTCATGAAACGTCTCCAAGAAAACCACCAAGCTCAGAGAGCACCAAGAACTCCACTGTCCTTCCTCCTCCTCCTCCTCCTCCTCCTCCTCTTCCTCCTCCTCACCACCACCACCACCACCACCATTATAAATCCCCCTCCCTTCTGGCATTGATGATGTTACCTAGTTGGGTCATAAAACGTCTTCAAGAAAACCACCAAGCTCAGAGAGCACCAAGAACTCCACTGTCCTTCCTCCTCCTCCTCCTCCTCCTCCTCCTCCTCCTCCTCCTCCTCCTCCTCCTCCTCCTCCTCCTCCTCCTCTTCCTCCTCCTCCTCACCACCACCACCACCACCACCATTATAAATCCCCTCCCTTCTGGCATTGATGATGTTACCTAGTTGGGTCATAAAACGTCTTCAAGAAAACCACCAAGCTCATAGAGCACCAAGAACTCCACTCTCCTCCTCCTCCTCCTCCTCCCCCCTCCTCCTCCTCTTCTCTGCCAACCCCACTCCTTTCTAGCACTGATGATGTTACCTAGCTGGGTCATGAAACGTCTGCAAACTCACACAGCACCAAGCTCCCCAGTTCAAGCCTGAGCTACAAAGATTCTTTTCTATTGGAATATCTTTTTCTAGCTAGCAATGGGGAGGGGGAGAAACCCTCCCCTCCCCCGGCACCAACCCCAGCCTTCACCTCTTGCAAAACAGGATGCAACCTAAGTGGAATTTTGCCTCTCTGAGCCCAGAGCACCACACTTAATCCCTGTTTTTAAGGCTTAGTTAGAGACGGTTGGAAAAAAAAATCATCTGAATTGCCTCTCTCTGTTTGTTTCCGCTGTTTAATTTTTTTCCCCCTTAAAAACCCTCTTTATCTGGAAAACAAGCCATAAAGAAATGCAACTCGAGGCCCGACAGGTGGTCATAAAGAGACTGCAATTTCAGGACCGATTAAGAAAGAAGAAAAAAAATCCACTTAACACACACCGACACAAGCCATAAAATCCGAAGGTGCCCGGGAAACGAGCTAGTCTAAAGGTTGTTAAGAACACAGCACGGAAGGAAGGGCGGTTCAACTTCAGAGGACTCAGCAGTGTGTATGATGTGTGCGTTTGTGTGTGTGTGTGTGTGTGTGTGTGTGTGTAGGGAAAAGCTCGTAACACGTGACAATCTGCAAAGCGGTCTCACCATCAATCCACCTTCAGAGTCATTAAAAGATCTAACAGGATTATCAAAAGAGCACACGTAAGTATGTACACACACATGCACAAACACACAAATACATTTAATTTTATTTTTAATTTTATTTTTAGTGTTGACTCCTGGCAATGGCAAGGTTTTCTTGGCAAGGTTTTTTGGCAAGTGGTTTCGCAATTTAGCCTTCCTTCCCAGGGTTGAGAAATGAAGGACCGACTGGTTCTTGTTTGCTTATTTACTTATTTGAGTGAAATTATTGTTGACTTTATTTCTTCTTGCAAGGGCTTGTGGCTTCGATCAAAGCCTGAATGTAAACAGGAGATTAAAAAAAAAACACCCAGCACACAAATCACACTTTGTAAACCATAGGACAGTGGCGGCTAACCTTATTGGGCTCCTATGCCAAAAATTCCGTGCGCACGTGCCGCATGCCAACACCCAGAAGGCAATGTGTGCGGGCCCTCCCAATGCCCCCTGAGCATGTGCACACGAGTCTCCCCCCCCCCTGCTACCGCCCCCTTACCTGCACTGTACCTCCCAGCTAATTTTCAGCCCGTTTGAGGCCTTTTTCAGCCTCCCAGAGGCTCGAGGGAAGCCTCTGCAGCCTTTGTAGGCCGAAAAATGGGCCCGTTTCGTATTCTGGAAATACAGGAAGTGATGAAACAGGCCTGGTTTTCAGCCTACGAAGGCTGCAGGGGCTTCCCTCGAGCCTCTGGGAAGGCCGAAAAAGGCCTCAAACGGGCTGAAAATCAGCTGGGAGATGAAGTGCAGGTAAGTTTGCCTCGTGTGCCCGCACAAATGGCTCTGCGTGCCACCTGCGGTACCCGTGCCATAGGTTCACCTGGCTGTAAATCAGAAGGCGTCTGACGACAAAACTCGTTTTTATCAAAAGGCACAAGCTTGGCCTTCCAATTTTGGGCTTCCAGTTCTCTCCTCCTACTCAATTCTGCAAAATCGCTATAAAAGGCTACCTCCTTAGAAGTACCCACTGCATCTTAGAAGAGACGGTCTTCGCAAACCCTAAATCCTGGTTGGATAAAAAAAAAAAAATCAAAGAGTTTGTTAATACAGATATATTAATAAGGTTCCCCAGAACACACCCAGCCCACAACCAGTGTGAGGAAAATGCAAAGTGCCAGGCATGAAGCCATGATGCAAATCTTCCATTATATGGATGAGGTTTGCCAGATATCTTGTGTCCATGTGTGTCTGTGTGTCTGTGCGTGCATTTAAAATGAAGCATTTCTTGTTTATGAAAAGTAGCTGAGGAATCAAGATAACCAGGAAGAATCAAGCCTTCTTTCTTCTCTTTTTCTTTTTCTTCCTTTCTTTTTTCCTTTTTTTCTTTCCTTTCTTCCTTCCCTTCCTCCCTCTTCTTTCTTTTCCTATCTTCCTTCTTTCTTTTTCTCTGCTTTTCTATTTTTCTCTTTCTTTTTTCTTTTTCTTCCTTTCTTTCTTTATTTTCTTTCTTTCTCCCTCTTCCTTTCCTTTCTTCCTTCTCTCCTTCCCTCCCTTTCTTTTTGTCTTTTCCTTCCTTTTTCCAGTTTTTCTGTTTTCCTTTCTTTCTCTGTATCTTTTCTTTCTTCCCTCTTTTTCTTTCTTTCTTATTTTCTTTTTCTTCCTTTCTTTTTTCCTCTTTTTTCCTTCCTCCCTCTTCTTCTTTTTCTTCCTTTCTTCTTTCTTTTTCTCTGCTTTTCTATTATTCTTCTTTTTCTTCCTTTATTCTTTCTTCCTTTCCTTTCTTCCCTCCTTCCCTCCCTTTCTTTTTGTCTTTTCCTTCCTTCCTTTATTCTGTTTTTCTCTTTTCTTCTTTTCTTTTTCTTTTCTTCCCTCTTTTCTTTCTTTCTTTCTTTCTTTCTTTCTTTCTTTCTCTTTCTTTTTTTCTTTCTTTCTCATTTATTTGCATGGCACCTTTATTATCCTGTTTACAAATAACTCACAGTCTCCTGGTGATTGGTTGGAAGTCATGCAGCTGGATTTCATGGCTAAGGTGGCACTAGAACTCAGAGTCTGCTGCAGATTGATTGGCCCAAAGTCACCCAGCTGGCCTTCAGGCCTAAGGCCGGACTAGAACACCCTGCCTCCCGCTCTTTCGCTTGGTACCTTAATCCTGAGACCAAACTGACCTTGCATGCCTCTCTTCCACTTCTCCAGCTCCTGGAACAGACTTTAGTGGGACGAAGTTTTTCCTAAGCTGAAGCTTTGCTGGGAAGCTGCCACTTTTAGAAGCACTCATGGTGGTTCTAGTATGTAGCCTGGTGTCTTTCCTTCAAGGTGCTTTTTGCTTTTCTCTTTAACTCTGGACCAGGATTTTCCACAGTTGGCAATGCTAAGACACACGGACTTCAATTCCCAGAATCCTCCCAGCCAGCATGCTTTAAAATGGGTGAACTTCAACTCCCAGAATTCCCCAGCTAGCTTGATTTAAGATGGGTGGACTTCAACTCCCAGAATTCTCCAGCTAGCTTGATTTAAGATGGGCAGACTTCAACTCTCAGAATTCCCCAGCTAGCTTGATTTCAGATGGATGGACTTCAATTCCCAGAATCCCCCAGCCAGCATGATTTAAGCTGGGCAGACTTCAACTCCCAGAATTCTCCAGCTAGCTTGATTTAAGATGGGTGGACTTCAACTCCCAGAATCCCCCAGCCACCATGCTTCCAAATGGGTGGGCTTCAACTCCCAGAATCCCCCAGTCAGCATGATTTAAGATGGGTGGACTTCAATTCCCAGAATCCCCCAGCCAGCATGATTTAAGATGGGTGGACTTCAACTCCCAAAATCCCCCAGCCAGCATGATTTAAGATGGATGGACTTCAATTCCCAGAATCCCCCAGCCAGTCTGCTTTAAGATGGGTGGGCTTCAACTCCAGAATTTCCCGGCTAGTTTGATTTAAGATGGATGGACTTCAATTCCCATAATCCCCCAGCCAGCATGATTTAAGATGGGCAGACTTCAACTCCCAGAATCCCCCAGCCACCCTGCTTTAAGATGGATGGACTTCAATTCCCAGAATCCCCCAGCCAGCATGCTTTAAGATGGGTGGACTTCAATTCCCAGAATCCCCCAGCCAGCATGCTTTAAGATGGGTGGACTTCAATTCCCAGAATCCCCCAGCCAGCATGCTTTAAGATGGGTGGACTTCAATTCCCAGAATCCCCCAGCCAGCATGATTTAAGGTGGATGGACTTCAATTCCCAGAATCCCCAGCCAGCATGATTTAAGGTGGATGGACTTCAATTCCCAGAATCCCCCAGCCAGCATGATTTAAGATGGATGGACTTCACTTCCCAGAATCCCCCAGCCAGGATGTTTTAAGATGAGTGAACTGCGGGTTTCTGGGAGTTGAAGTCCACCTGGTCTTTTCAAGTTGCCAAAGTTGGGAAACCCTGCTTGAGGGGGGGGTGGACTAGAAGACCTCCAAAGTCCCTTCCAGATAGGGTGTTCCTGGAATGGGACAATTAATAAATATGCTTTAAATCAGGGGTATCCAACTTTGGCTATTTTAAGGCCTGTGGACTTCAAGTCCCAGAATTCTGTCTTAAAAGTTGCTTAGGTCGGACATCCTGCCTTAAATAATCCACTTTTAGGGCTGATGGTGACATTTTGCTTCTTTTTTTTTCTTTCTTTTTTTCTTTCTCTTTCTTTTTCTTTTTCTCTTTTTGGTTTCCGCGTTGTACAACTCCTCCCCGCAAGCCATTTCCTTTCCGGAGAGGGACGTGTTTACCTACTTTTTGCAAGCGACAAACCTCGGTTCTCAACTCACCCGGGAAAAGTTCAAGTGGCCTTTCAGACGACCCTGCTGTGACCCGAAAGTTTATTTTAAAGCACGTGTGAACACGCAATTAAAAAGTTTGCAATGATGCCTCGGGTGTATTTCCACCCCACCCCCAGAAAGTCTTGGATCCCCTCGGGATTGAATGAATTAAGCCAGGATTGATTGCTTGATTTGCAGCGGATCGGATGCAATTACAGTCATACCTGGCGGGGGCAAGGTAAGCCTTTCCTGCCCTTTCCCGCCAGATAGACTACTCCTGCCTCGGGAGGCTCCGCATGAGGGGTGGGGAGAGAGAGAGAGAGAGAGAGAAAGCGCAGCCGAGTTGCGGGCAGAGGGGTGCTTGAAAGCAACCCCCCCAAGTTCCCCGGCTGGGCAAGGTAAGCCTTTCCTGCCTTTCCTGCCTTCTGGCGCTAGGTAGACTGCTCCTGCCTCGGGAGGCTCCACATTGGGGGGAGAGAGAGAGAGAGAGCAGCTGCGGGCTGAGGCTGCTTGGAAGTAACCCCCAAGTTCCCCCGGCTGGGCAAAATAACCCTTGTTGTGAGTGAAGCCCGGAGCCAGGTAGACTGCTCCTGCTTCGGGAGGCTCCACATCGGGGGTGGGGAGGGAGCGAGAGGGCCGGTCTCGGGCAGCAGCTGAGTTCCCGGCCCCTCGGGCAGCTCCCCCGCCGCAAAACTACAACTCCCAGAGTCCTTTTCCTTCCTTCCCTCCCTCCCCTTGTCCCCCCCCTCCCCTCCCCGTGCCACCTCCGCGCACCTGACGAGCAGCGCCGCGGAGCCCCTGCCGCCTCTCGTGCCCGCAAACGCCCCCGGGGCCGAGCTGGGGAGGGTCCCGCTGCAGCCCCGCCTGCAGCCCCCGCCTCCTCCGCCTCTTCTTCCTCCGCCTCCTCCTCTTCCTCCTCCGCCTCGCCTGGGCCAGCTCCTTAGTCCGGGCCAGGCATAAACAAGCCGGAGCTCCGCGCTCACCTGCGGCCGCCAGCACCAGCAGCGGCGCCCCGAACCAGGTGAGTGCAGGTGGGCGGCCCGGGCGGGTCTGGAGCGGGGCGGGCTGCCCGGGAAGTTCCCGGGACGGGCTGAGGGGGAGCAGCGAGGAGAGTCGGGGGTCCCGGCTTTGGGACTGAAGGAGGGGGGAGGAAAGTTGCTCCGCTTCCCAAAGTCAGTTTTTCTCCGGGAGGGTCTGGAAAGAAAAGGGGGGGGACTCCCTGCACACACACACACAACACAGATACACAAACATACAAAGAGAGAGAGAGAGAGAGACAAGCGGTGTGAGAGATACACACCATCACACCAAGGCAGTGACAGCCAAACACACAGAGAAAGACAGAAAGGCGCAGACTGATACAGACTCACAAACACACAACACAGATACACAAACATACAGAGAGAGACACGGACACACAAAGAGAGAGAGACACACACACACAGAGACAAGCAGTGTGAGAGAGAGATACACACCATCACACAAAGGCAGTGACAGCCAAACACACACAGAGAAAGACAGAAAGGCACAGACACAGACTCACAAACACACAACACAGATACACAAACATACAGAGAGAGACACACAAAGAGAGAGAGAGACACACACACACACACAGAGAGAGAGACAAGCAGGGTGAGAGAGAGATACACACCATCACACAAAGGCAGTGACAGCCAAACACACAGAGAAAGACAGAAAGGCGCAGAGAGATACAGACTCACAAACACACAACACAGATACACAAACATACAGAGAGAGACACACACAGACACACAGAGAGAGAGAAGAGAGAGAGAGAGAGAGAGAGAGAAGCAGTGTGAGAGAGAGATACACACCATCACACAAAGGCAGTGACATCCGGACACACACAGAGACACAAACACACACACACAGAGAAAGACAGAAAGGTGCAGACAGACACAGACTGACAAACTCGCACAGACACAAAGGGAGAGATTGATAGATGCATCCAGAGACACACAAAGACACAGGCATGCAGAGAGAGAGAGAGAGACAGTTACACAAACAAAGTGACAGCCCCCCCCCCACACACACACAGAGAAAGTCAGAGACGCACAGACCCACACGGACTCACAAACACACATCCAAAGACACACTTAGAAAGAGACAGATACACAGAGACACACAAATACACAGAAACACACATGTGAGTGTGTGTGAGAGAGAGATACACAGTTACACAAACACAGCCAGACACACACACACACAGAGACACGCAGCCATCACACAAATGCAGTGACACACACAGACAGAAACACACACACAGAGAGAAAGACAGGCACAGACAGATACAGACTCACAAACTCGCACAGACACAGAGGGAGAGATAGATAGACCCAGAGACACACAAAGACACAAAGACACACACACAGACACGCAGTGAGAGAGAGAGAGAGAGAGAGAGATACATAGTTACACAGAGTGACAGACACCCACAGACTCACAAACACACACAAAGAGACAGAAACACAGGGTCACACAAACACTCACACAAGGGGAGAGAAAGTCTGAGCCACATTGACCCACACAGAGTCACCAACACATACACAAAGGCACTTAGAGAGAGAGACACACACAAGAGAGAATCAAATAGATAGAAACACAGAGACACACAGCTCATGTGTGTCTGAGAGAGAGATACACAGTTACACAAACACAGCCAGACATGCATTCACACAAGGAGAAAGACAGAGGCACGCAGGCATACACAAACACACAAACGCACAAACAAACACACACAGCCACAAATATCCAGAGAGACACATAGAGACACACAAACACAAACAGAGAGAGAGAGAGAGACATAAACACACAGAGACCTGAACATACACACACATACACTCCACCTTTGCTGCAGAGCAAGAAGTGGGGCGCGATCCTACGGGATTCAGATAACCAGACTTGGAAGGGACCTTGTAGGTCATCTAGTCCAACCCCCCGCCTAAGCAGGAGATCCTACACCATTTCTGACAAATGGCCTGCTTGCTGTCCCCCGCCCCCGGAACCGGGACACTCTCCTTGGAAGGCAGCCCCCTGGGCTCCCGGGAGAGAAGAAACCCGATCCGCCCTGCTTGGCTCAAGCCCCCCAAATCTCGCCCTTCCCTGGTGGGCTGGGGCTGAATCCCCCTTCCCTCTGCTTCCCTCCCTGAAATTAGGGGAGAAAACTGGGGGGTGCAACAGTTTAAGGGATAGGGGGGTCCAGGGGCCTCTTCTCAACCCCACACATTTGATTCGGAGGGAAGCAACTTTGGGAGGGGAGGAAAGGTCTCCTTCCATCCCCCCCCCCCTTTTTAAATGCCTATTGGGATGCGGGGGAAGGGGCTTCCAGGCCCCCCCTACTCCTCCCAGCTGACTTCTGGTCTGGGGTACAGAGTACCTAAAACAAAGAACAACAGAGTTGGAAGGGAATGTTTTATGAGTTGACCCCCACTGTATAATCCTCCTTAGACCAGGGGCGTCAAACTCAAGGCCCGCGGGCCGGATCTGGCCCACAGGGTGCTTAAATCTGGTCCGCGGAGCCGGCCTGGAACTACTGAAAGGACCGGCCCTGCGGTGCCTCTGCTAGCCAAACAGGCTGTGGGAAGGGGGTGCGTGCGGCCCAGTGGTGGTATTTGGCCGGTTCGGGCTGGTTTGAACGAACCGGTAGTAAAAATAAAATGCTTTTTCCGACGATCAGCTGTGCCGCACAATTTAGATTAGCTAGAAAGCAGGAAATGTAAATTTCGCAGCACAGCTGATCCCGCCCCCTCGTACTTACCTGAATCCCAGGAGGCAAAAAAAAAAAAAAACGGGGCACGGGGTGTGTGTGTTGCGAAAGGAGGGGGAGAACCACATAGCCATGGCCACCCAGTCCCATGACCACCTGGCCATGCTCACCTAGCCACACCTACAGAAGCGGTAGTAAAAATATTTGAATCCCGCCACTGGTACGGCCTCCGTGCCGCCTGTTTTCGGCCTCCACGGCCTCCTGCGACCTGTTTCCAGCCTTGGAGAGGCCCATTTTTGGCCGTGAGTGCTCCTGGAGGCCGAAAACAGGACATCTAGGGGCTTCGCAGGGCCTCCCCGTGGCTTTTTTTAGGCCAGCTGGAGGCGTCCGTTCCATTTCCCCCCTTCACCTGCGCCCACCAGCCTTAAATTTGTCTGCCACCCATTTCGTCACAAGGTCCTCACGCATGCCCTGGTCCAGAGGTGGCATTCGGCCGGTTCTGACTGGTTCTGAAGAACCGGTAGCAGAAATTTTGAGTAGTTCAGAGAACCGGCCAATCCCGCCTCTTGACTGGCCCCGCCCCCATCTATTCTCCACCTCCCATTGAGTCCCAGCTGATTGGCTGGGTCTTTTTGGGTTGCCCTGCACAGGAGAACGGAGCTGGAAAGCAGGTCAGTGGGGTGGGGTGGGTGAATAGGATTTTGCTGTATCCTTCCCCTGCCATGCCCACCAAGCCACGCCCACCAAGCCATCAAGCCACGCCCACAGCTGATCAGCTGGGTCTTCTTTGGTTGCCCTGCACAGGAGAACGGAGCTGGAAAGCAGGTTAGTGGGGTGGGGAGGGAATGGGGATTTTGCAGTATATCCTTCCCCTGCCATGCCTACCAAGCCAGGCCCACTAAGCCAGGCCCACAGAACTGGTAGTAAAAAAATTTGAATCCCACCACTGCCCTGGTTCCTTCCAGATTGGACTACTGTATTGCGCTCTACATGGGGCTGTCCTTGAAGAGTATCCGGGAGCGTCAGCGGATGCAGAATGCAGCGACACGCTCGGCTATGTGTGTTTTCGGCCGCTGTTCATTCTCTGAGTTTGCCGTTTAGCTCCTGGACGTTTCGTTACCAAACTAAGTAACGTCTTCAGGAAGACTTGGAGTGAAGTGTCTTATTCTGTTTTTCTTCCGTGTACGTGGGTTTCGAGCGGTGTTGTGGTCAGTTGGTCCCGTGAATGGTTGTGAAATCCAAACTGGTAAGGAGGTGGTTGGTTCTGTGGCTGATTGGTTGTTTGGACAGTCTGGTTACTCATAGGTTCATACATTAATGTGTTGATTGGTGGATCCGTTGGCAAATGCCAGGGTTTGATGAATTCGCGTAGCTGGCGGGTTTTTGGGTTTCATGCCAATTGAATTGGTGTTGTTTGTTGTCGACGTGTCTTGGGGATATCTGGTCATGCCGCTTGACAGCCAGCTGGCGTTTGTGAATTGTGGTTATTAATTGTCATCCTTCTGTGTCCTCCAGAAGTTGGAAATGCTCCAACACTGGAAGTTTTAAAGAGATTGGACAATCATTTGTCTGAAGTGCAGTTTCCTGCCTATGCAGGGGGTTGGACTAGAAGACCTCCAAGGTCCCTTCCAACTCTGTTATTCTATTCTATTCTATTCTATTCTATTCTATTCTATTCTATTCTATTCTATATTTCTCTATTCTATTCTATTCTATTCCATATTTCTATTCTATTCTATATTTCTATTCTATTCTATTTTCTATTCTATTCTATTCTATTCTATTCTACTCTACTCTACTCTACTCTACTCTATTCTATTCTATTCTATTCTATTCTATTCTATTCTATTCTATTCCTATTCTATTCCTATTCTATTCTATTCTATTCTATTCCATATTTCTATTCTATTTTCTATTCTATTTTCTATTCTATTCTACTCTACTCTACTCTATTCTTATTATGTTCCTATTCTGTTCTATCCTATCCTGTTCTATTCGTATTCTTCAATATTCTATTCTATTCTATTCTATTCTATTCTATTCTGTTCTGTTCTGTTCTGTTCTATTCTATTCTATTCTATTCTATTCTATTCTATTCTATTCTATTCTATTCTTCATTCTATTCTTATTCCTATTCCTATTCCTATTCCTATTCTTCATTCTTCTATTCTATTCTATTCTGTTCTATTCCTATTCTTCATTATTCTATTCTATTCTATTCTATTCTATTCTATTCTATTCTATTCTATTCTATTCTATTCTTATTCCTATTCCTATTCCTATTCCTATTCCTATTCCTATTCCTATTCTTCATTCTTCATTCTTCATTCTATTTTATTTTATTTTATTCCTATTCCTATTCTTCATTCTTCTGATGATGTTACCTTGTTTGGGTCATGGAACATCTTCCAGGAAACATCCAAGCTCAGAAGGCACCAAGGGCTTCCCAGTTCAACCCTGAGCATCAAAAACCCTCCCTTCTGTTGGTAAAAGAGCACCTGTCCCGCAGGAAGATTTGGGCAATGGGGTTGTAATTCCCGGATTGTTTTGAACAACCAGAAAAGGAAAACTCCTGAGTCCACGTCAATAGGCCTAAAAGTTGCAGCAATAACAATCCAATAAAATAATATTTTCCAAAGCGCCAGAGGGCAAAACAAGAAACCGTAGGTGGAAAACTCACCAAAGAGAGAAGCAACCTGGCATTGAGCAGAAAGTTCCTATCAGTGGGAACAATTCACCAGTGGGAACAACTTGCCTCCAGAAGTTGTGGGTGGATGTTTTTAAGAAGAGATTCGATTACAGATTAACAAGAGTTGGAAAGGACCTTGTAGGTCATCTAGTCCACCCCCCACCCACCCCCGCCCAAGCCGGAGATCCTACTATACCATTTCTGACAGAGGGCAGCCCAGCCTCTTCTCGAAAGCCTCCAGGGACGAAGCTCCCACAACTTCGGAAGGCAACTTCTGTTCCGTGGGTTGAGCCTAGTCTAGACCATCGCTTGTCTCAAATGGTATAGGTTCTCCTTTTGCTTGAGCCGGGGGCTGGACTAGAAGACCTCCGAGGTCCCTTTCAGCTATATTCTGATTGATCCTGCCACATGTCTCTCTCTGAATGTGGCTCGCTTAAGGGATGGCACTAGCCTGCCTTCCTGATAACAGAGGCAGGACCAACTCTGGGATGCCCACCCTTATTCCCCATATGATATGATATTATTATATTATTCTCCTCCCAAGTAGACCCAGCCAGCCTCGTTTGAAGCGTGCCCAGCAGGAGGGAATAGACGGGGCGCGAACGGCATGCCGTTCCCTGCAGACTCTTGTCTCGGTCTAATTAGCTGTCCCAAGGGCTCAACGACTGTAATGTGTTTTAATAGCTGGGCTGGGTGGCTGAGATGCCTTTTAATCTGCCTGCTTGCCTGCCTGGCATTTCCCTCCCAGCTCTGTAATTGTCATGGGGCGGCAGGAACAAAATGAGAAGATGCTTTTGCTCTTCAGGTTGCAATTACTCTCTCTCTGATTCAGGGGGCTGGGAGGGAGGGAGGGGAGGGGAGGGGAGGGGAGGGCAGAAGTCCTCTCCCATTGTGGGATCCTGTCCTCTGAGAGAGCGAGGACTGATTAGAATTAGAATGGAATAGGAATAGGAATAGAGCAAAGCAGAACAGAAATAGAGTAGAGTAGAGTAGAGTAGAGTAGAGTAGAGAGAATGCAAAGAATAGAACAGAACAGGAGATCAGGGAGAGGAGAGAAAGAGAAGAGAATGCAAAAGAAGAGAATAAGAACTAGAGTAGAGTAGAGTAGAGAAGACAATGCAAAAGAATAGAACAGGAGAGAGGAGAAGAAGAGAAGAGAATGCAACAGAATAGAATAGAGGAATGAAGAATAGAATAATAGAATAGAATAGAATAGAATAGCATAGAATGGAATGGAATGGAATGGAATGGAATGGAATGGAAGGGAAGGGAAGGGAATGGAATGGAATAGAATAGAATAGAATAGAATAGAATAGAATAGAATAGAATAGAATAGAATAGAATAGAATAGAATAGAATAGGAGTAGAGTAGAGTAGAGTAGAATATGAATCAGGAATACAGTAGAGTAGAGTAGAGTAGAGTAGAGTAGAGTAGAGTAGAGTAGAGTAGAATAGAATAGAATAGAATAGAATAGAATAGAATAGAATAGAATAGAATAGAATAGAATTCTCTATTGGCCAAGTGTGATTGGACACACAAGGAATTTGTCTTTGGTGTATCTGCTCTCAGTGTACATAAAAGAAAAAACAAAATACATTCATCAAGAATCATAAGATACAACATTTAGCGATGGTCATAGGTTACTAATAAGCAATCAAATCACACTAGGAAACAAATAAAACAATATAAATTGTAAAGATACAAGCAACACGGTTATAGTCATAAGTGGGAAGAGACAGGCGATAGGAAGGATGACTAGAATAATAGTAATACAGTCTTACTAAGTAGTTTGACAGTGTTGTGGGAATTAGTTGTTTAGCAGAGGGATGGTATTTGGGGGGGGGGGATTGTCCTTGTGTCTAGTTGTTCTGGTGTGCAGGGCTCTATAGGGTTGTGGAAGTTGAAGCAATTTATGTCCCAGATGTGAGGGATGTCTGATGGTCTGTTGGAGATTCAGCAAAACCAGTAGAAAATGGGGTGAGGGGAGGCAGTGGGCACTGGGAGGGTCTGTGCAACATTCAATTCGTGCTTTTAAGTCTATCACCTGCACCTCTGTAACTGTCTGGTTTGGCTCTGCAACCCAACAAGACAGAGAGACCACAGAGAGTAATTAGGACTGCAGAAAAAACAATGGCTACCATCGAGGACCTGCATGTACACTGCACGAGTCAAAAAGAGGGCTGTGAAAATATCTACATACCCCTCACATCCTGGACATAAACTGTTTCAACTCCTTCCCTCAAGATGATGCTATAGACGAGTGACGGCTAACCTTTTTGGGCTCCTGTGCCGAAAATTGTGTGTGCACTCACACGCGCACACTCACATGTCAGCACCCAGAATGCAATGCACTGCCCCCGCACATGCGTGTGCAATCTCCCCGCACCCTACCTACATTGCGCACCCTACCAGCTGATTTTGGGGGCCTTTTTCGGCCTCCTAACGGCTCGAGGGAAGCCTCTGCAGCCTTTGGAGGCCGAAAAATGGGCCCGTTTCGTCACTTCTGGTATTTCCACTTAATGACTGCCACAAACAAGCTGGCAAAATCAGGCGTGGTGCTATGGTGACCTGTTTAACGATCCCTTCTCCCTTTCCAACTCTGTCATTCTTTTAATCAATAGAAGGGCCTTCTTCTAGAAGTTGTGGGTGCTCCAACAGTGAAGATTTTTAAGGACAGCCGCTGAAATGAATAGGGTCTCCTGCTTGAGAGAGGGGTTGGACTAGAAGACCTCCAAGGTCCCTTCCAACTCTATTGCATTCTATCCATTAGGTTGAGTCCTTCCTAAATTTCTTCCTCCGACTGTTGAGCTACTGGGGGCTCCTGCCTCTCTTCTCTAATTGTCTCCCAGGCAGCCTTTCTTCCTTTCTTCCCCCCAAGGCCATTCCCACATTCCTTTACAGCCTCCGTCACCTCAAAGCTGAACCCGGAAACCCTTCGAGGCAGCAAAACAGGTGGCTGTATGTGGTTGGAAAAAAAATCACACCTTGAAACCACAGCTTGCTTCCCTGCCTGCGGTCCGTTCCCGCAAAGATGCTTCACAGCGTGGGTTGCGATTGTGTCTTCACGGAGCCAGCCTGCAAAAGCTGCAGAATCCACATGGTGTGAACAGACGTGGCTTGGCTAATTTGATCAAACCTCGCCTGCTCGTCTTTTCCTGGCCACCCCCGCGATTTTGTTTTTGTTTTTAACTTCTTCCAGGCTGGAACACGTTTTCTCCTCTTTCTCCTTCCGAAATTGTCCTTTCTCGTTCATGCATTCTTTTTCAGAATTTGGACAAAGGGGTCAGATGATTGCAAATCACGGTAGCCGGTGTGGTTTCGCCGTCAGTGGTTGGTTACCATTCTTCCAATTTCACAATTTAGTATGCAGTAATTACTTCCTGCCCTCAATTAGAGCATACAAAACATTTGCTAGACCAATACTCGAATACAGCTCATCACTCTGGAATGCACATTACGTATCTGATATTAACACAGTTGAGAAAGTCCAGAAATATTTCACAAGAAGAGTTCTCCACTCCTCTACTCGCTGTAGAATATCTTATGCCACCAGGCTCGAAATTCTAGACCTAGAAAATCTAGAACTACGCCGCCTTCAGTCCGATTTAGTATATAAAATCATACAATGCAATGTCCTACCTGTCAATGAATGCTTCAGCTTCAACCATAACAGCACAAGAGCAAACAATAGATAAAAACTCAAGGTTAATCGCACCAAACTTGATTGCAGGAAATACGACTTCAGCAACAGAGTGGTCAATGTCTGGAATATTCTACCTGACTCTGTGGTTTCTTCCCCAAACCCCAAAAACTTTAACCTTAGACTGTCTACTATTGACCTCACCCCTTTCCTAACAGGTCTGTAGGGGGCGTGCATAAGCGCACCAATGTGCCTACTGTCCCTGTCCTATTGTTTCTTCTATTTTTCTTGTATGTATCCATGTATTCATAACTATGTTTTTACTTATACCTATTATCTTGTAAGCAATTGACAAACCAAATAAATAAATAAACTAACCCTAAAGACCTACAAGTGCTAATGATAGATAGATAGATAGATAGATAGATAGATAGATAGATAGATAGATAGATATGGTTTTTATTTTATTTTTATTTTTCTACCTGTTGCACATTAGGTAGGCTGGAAGGAAGCAGAAAACGAGAATAGAAGTTGGAAGGGACCTTGGAGGTCTTCTAGTCCAACCCCCTGCTTATGGAGGAAATAGCTTTTGTGGGTGTTCCAACACTGGAGGTTTAAAGAAGAAACCGGACAGCCACTTGTCTAAAATGGTACTAGAGGGTCTCCTGCTTGAGCAGGGGGCTGGACTAGAAGACCTCCAAGGTCCCTTCCAATTCTGTTTGACTGATGTGCCTGGAAATAAGGAGAAATTTCCTGACAGGGAGAACAATCAACCCACAGAACAGAAGTTGCCTTCAGAAGTTGTGGGAGCTTCATCCCTGGAGACTTTCAAGAAGAGATTGGACTGCCATCTGTCAGAAATGGTGTAGGGTCTCCCGCTTGGACAGGGGGTTGGACTAGATGACCTACAAGGTCCCTTCCAACTCTGATGATCTGTTAATTTGTTAAAAGTCTAAAAGGGAACTTGCCTCATAGATAGATAGATAGATCTTGACACTTCCCACCCAGGTAATTCAGCAAAAGTTTTTTTTTTTCTTTTCTCCTTCCGGGGTCTTTGCCAAGCCTCGGCACTCCCACGCTTGCCAGGGAAAAAGGAGATGCCATTTGTCTCTGTCAAGCGCAGCCTTATTTTTAAACTGAGTGTTTTAAACACTCGGCAGATGGGACTGCTCTCGCCTTGGAAGATAAGGCGGAGGGGCTTTGAAGGGGCCGAGCAGAAAGAAAGTGGAGTTGGAAAAAAACAGCAGCTCAAATTCACCGATGGAAGTGAGACGGGGGCATTCTGCTCACAAACCGTCCTCAAGCTACGACCACAGCTGAGCCCAAAATGTCCCTTGCGAAGCAAAACCTTGATTTTAAGTGAATTTTGAACTCATTTTACAATCTTTCTTGCCACCGTTGTTAAGTGAATTAGTCAGGCAGTTGTTCATCTGGCTTCCCCATTGGCTTTGCTGGTCAGAAGGTCAAAAAAATAATAGACAATGGGAGGCAAAGTAAGAAGAGATGAATACATGTTGAAAGGCGAGTAAGAGATGAGGGTTAAAGAGAGGAAGGAGAGAGAGTCCACGTGAAGGGGTGTTGTAGGAGTTAAGATATATAGTGATTAATTTTGATAAAATGAAAAAATGGGAAATCAAGATTGATTATTAGAGACCCGAGTGGGATTCAAATTTCTTAGGTTCTGTGGGCGTGGCCCACATACATTATGTGGGTGTGGCTTGGTCATGTGACTGGGTGGACGTGGCTTGCTGACTGGGCATGGGTTGGTGGTCATGTGACTGGCTGGGCGTGGCTTGTATGTAAATATTATAAATATTGATGTAAATATTGATTTTTTTTATTTAAAAAAAGAGCAACTTTTACTCAAAATCAGGCAAAGCAGGCAGGCAGATTGAGTTGCTCACAGAATCACAGATTCACTCAGAGATCTATCTATCTGCCATCGGCTACCTGAGTCTGCACTGAAAAATAGAAGCTTCGGTCCTAAGGAAGGTTCAGCTCTGCTTTTAGATTAGCTAGAAAGCAAGAAATCCAACCATATGCTAAGCTTTCTAGCTAATCTAAATATCACAGCTGATTGTTGGAACAGCTGATGGTCGGGGGGAAAAAAAAGGAAAAATAGCAACTTACCAAACGCAAGCAAGTTTGATGGCGCGCATGCCAGGTAAGGAGTGAGTGGGCGTGGAGGGGCCAGCCAGTGGTGCGCTTTGCCGGTTCTCCGAACTGCACAGAATCGTAACAATCGGTTCTATAGAACAAATCCAAACCGGTAGAATCCCACCCCTGGTTAAAGATATGTAAATTGTTAACCAGAAGAAATACAAGGCTGAATATTTTAATTGGAATACATATGGAATTAAGTTTTTTATTATAAGACTACTATTAAGATATGTAATTACTAATGGAATATATGTAAAATTAATATATTATGGAGGAAAGAAAGTCATGTGGAATCTAAGGAGGAAAATATTGATACATGTATAAGGTATATTAATGTATGTATGTATGTATGTATGTATGTATGTATGTATGTATGTATGTATGTATGTATTAGAATGTATACCCTGTTAAATGAATATAAGATGGAAAATATGACCTATGTACTACAAGGGGATTAGAGAGGGACTTGTGTTAAAAATCTAACAGTGGCACAACTAACATTAAAAGCGGATAAATATTAGATAATACAACCTAAGATGAATATATGAATGATTACCTGAATGATATAATTTGTTAAACTCTGCAAATATAACTATTGAGAAAATATGTATAATACAAAAAAATGATATTAAAAAGAATAGAGAATGATACAAAGCAATATATGAGAATATTGAATAACAAAAGCTGGTACGTGTAATAATATTAAATTAGATAAGAAAATGGATAATATGAAAATGAAATTAGGGTCATGTTTGTTATTGAAATGTTAAATGACCTGGAACCAAATGGTTCACCCAAGGATGTTGTAACTATAAAACATGTATACAAAATGTTTAATGATTTAATTGGAGTAACTGCTGGAATCCTGACAGATGTATGTAAAGGAATACAAATAAATTTTAAAAAAAAAAAAAAAAATACGAGCCAGTTTCCAAATGTCTGGATTTTGCTCTGGTGACCGGAGGGATGCTGCAACGGTCGTAAGTCTGAAAAACGGTCATAACTCTCTTTTTTTCAGTGCCATTGCAAGTCGAGGATTACTTGTACAGGTAGTTCTCATGTCAGGGCTCCAACATTCGCCCCCATTCAAATCATAAGTCTCTAGCCGCATCTCTCAGAGTAAAAAAAAATGATTTATTAGGAATTGACATGTCGGCGTTACCTGGGTGCAGCCGACACTAAAACACATCTTTCATTTCCCCCTTGGCCCTGGTCTTCCCCCCACCCCCTGGATGTACTGTATCTTCTCCAATGGGACACGTCCATAGCCAAGAGTCATCAATCATGCTCTCCAGTAATCATCTTGCACGCCAACAGCTTCGGCTGCCTAACAGTTATCTGAAGCATTTAAGGAATGCACTACTTTCCCCAACTCCCTTTCTGCTGGCAACTAAAAAGACCAAAGAAGTATTTTTTAGTTGACATCTCATTCTACAACCCTTCGTTGATTGACTGTTCGGAGTTACAACAGTACTGAAAAAAGGGCTAATTATCGTTTTTCACACTTAACGACCATTGTGGCATTTCCAGGATCACGTGATCAAAATTCAGATGCTTGGCAACTGACTCGTAGTTATGACGGTCCCCGTGTCCTGGGGTCGTGAGATCCCTTTTTTTTTGAGGCCCTCTGACAGGCCAAGTCAACGGGGAAGCCAGATTCAATTAACAACCAACTTGAATGCAGTGATTCGCCTAACAACGGTGGCAAGAAAGGTCACTAAAATGGGACAAAAACCTAAGAACTGTCTCGCTTAGCATCAGAAATTTTATGCTCAATTGTGGTGATTAGTCAAGGATTATCTATATGCCCTCTGTTGTAATAAGTAAAATAAATATATACGGCTTTCTGAATTTCCTTGGACTGGACAGTCCATTTAGCAATTCATTAACATCCAAAGTGCTTAGAAAAAAAAAGCAAGGAGCACGAGTGGGTTAAACTGGGTTAAATATTGGTGATACCAATGCTGCAAAATAACTGGGAATAATGTGCCAGACTAATCCCACAGCATCTAGTTGACCTTGGCTGGTCTGGAAAAAAACTGAGCAGGGTCAAACTTTATTATCCTATTCTAATTACTTTTGTTTCCTTTAAGATTGGACCTTGGCTCTTCTGGTTGGCTGCGTGACTCTTTTTATTTGCATTTTTTAAAGAAATGTTTTGTTTGTAAGCCCACCCCCCTCCGGAGTTGTCAAGGAGTCAAGCAGCCTGGAAATTTGAATAAACAAATATTTGGGGTTTGGGGGCCCTCAATAAACATGATTTTAAAAATGGGTATTTGGATAGGAATGTCAGACTGTGCTCCTTCTAAATCCCAAGAAAGAAATACTCCAGACTCCATGGTGTAGAGCAGAATTATTCTTTTACTGGAAATTGAATGGTAGCAACAGAATCAATTCTGAAACTGAGAAATTGGCGGGTAAAATGCATATACAAAGGGATAGAATTGCTCCCCCTTCCAAAGATCAAATGATTCTTCCAATTAAAACTTCTGAATAGGATCATGTGGTCATCTCCAGGTGATGATGAGGCTACTGTCAGTGACCTTGACATATTTTGATAAAAGTTCGCAGCTGCGCAGAAAAAGGGACAGAAGCTAGCGAAGAAATGGAAAGTTAAAACAAAGAATCCCCCCTCCCCTTCTTAACCCAGCAAAGGAATTCAAACACCTCCTGCCTTCTTCCCCTCCAAGATTCCCCCCTCCCACCGTTTCATGACAGCCGAAAGAGAGAAAAAGAGCATAGCACCAAATAAGCAATAGTTAGAGGTGAAGATATCTTGATAGTTAGGGGGAAGATATCTTGAGGCTCACAGGAATGTTGTGTTCCGTCAGCAGCTTGCAGAGCTGGCAGCAGAGTCGGACAGTGGGGAGGAACAGGGGCCAGTCCTGGAGTCTGGGGAGGGCTCGGACGAGGGATATGCATCCGACACAGAGATGGGGCCAGGGCCATCTGAGAGTTATGTGCTGACTCCGGAGCCTCCAGAATCTGACAGCAGCGAGGCAGAGGAATAGCGGGAGCCTGTTCCCAGTGCGCGCCTGCACAGAGCTGCCAGAAGGCAAAAACAGTTAAGACAAAAGGGGCGACTCGGGAGTAAGGCTTGGAGATGATTGGTCCCTTCCATAAGATATAAAGGAGGAGCAAAGGGACAGGAGCCTTTGCAGGAAGCAACTTTGTTCGTTCTGGTCGGTTTAAACTCTGGACATTGTGCTCCATTTGGCCTTGTACAGCTAATGGGCAATTTAGTCGTTGCCAACATTTCAAGGGAGATGAAGGTGGGTGCTTATCAGCCTTATCCCGAAGGATTGTGGCAGAACTTCTGTTGGACTATTCACAAACTGTTTGGGACTCATTGCGGGCTGTGAATGCCTATAATTCACAGCCGTTGCAAATAAAAACAAAAGGTTTTTGGGAACAGTGTGTGATTGTTACTGTCTCAAGAAGCCTTGGTCAAAACAAGACCACCGGGAATTTCCAAAGCTGGACTAAAAAGTCATAAAACTATCATGGAAGAAGACAAGTAGCAAATCAACTCTTAATAGGCAATTAACTTATTGCATAATCAATTGGTGGTTTTCTTATAGACGTTTCATTACCAAACCAGGCAACCTCATCAGTACTATATAAATGAGTGCCTGTGGGTGTTTTCTGAGCTTGGTGATTTTTTTTCCAGACGTTTCTTTACCAAACGAAATAACACCAGCTGTGCTATGAGAGTGGAGGGTTTACAGAGTGGAGGAAGAGGAGGCGGACGACTGTGGGGTCCTTGATGCTCTTTGAGCTTGGTTGTTTTCTTGCAGACGTTTCATGACCCAAGTAGGTAACCTCATCAGGGCTAGAAGGGAGAGGGGGTTGCAGGGAGGAGGAGGAGGAGGAGGAGGAGGAGGAGGAGGACTGTGGTGTCCTTGGTGCTCTCTGAGCTTGGTTGTTTTCTTGCAGACGTTTCATGACCCAACTAGGTAACACATCATGATTAATCCATTTCCAGAAGCCGCCGCTTCCCCTTTTTTCAGAATTACTGGAACATCCCGTAAGAGTCAATCTTGTGGGCAGCAAACAAATTTAATAAAAAATAAACAAACGAATAAGGGTTCTAAAAGAAACAGTGAAGTCACAGGGAGGAAAAAAGCCAATTAAATATACATATATATTCTTATGTGTATACACACACACACACACACATATTTGGTGTTTTTGCACTGTGGAACAAAGGTGAGTTCCTGGGTTTGCTTTGCTTTCTGTGCAAACAGCAAAGGTGGTGTTGAGTTGTGCAGAGGTCACCTTTCTGTTTGTCCTCCATGCATTCCGGTCCCGCAATAAAGATTTACAAGGGACTTTTGTTCCTCCTGGGAGAAGAGAGGGAATTCTTTCTGTAATGTTTTGCAAAGTTACCCACTTGAAAATGGGTGGACTTCAATTCCCAGAATTCCCCAGCCAACTGGCTGAGGAATTCTGGGAGTTGAAGTCCACCCCCCTTCAATTAGACAAGGTTGGGGGATTCTGGGTGTTGAAGTCCACCCAAGATACGTGCCAAATTTGAAGTTTGTAGGCTTTACAGTTCCGGGGATTTTGTGATGATGCTTGAGTGGCATTTCGCTTTTATATATACATAGATAAGGGTATAGGGCCTCCTGTTTGAGAGGGGGTTGGACTAGAAGACCTCACAGATCCCTTCCATTTCTGTTCTTCTGTTAAGCACGCCCATGTCCAGCGTCTTGATTTTCTGACCCTTACGTTCCCCCCTGCTGTCTCCATCTTTTAATTTTTCTCCTGTTTTGGGTGGACAGCAAGGTGAGCACTGGGAATTGTTACATCTCCGGTTTATTTCTCCGAAGTCAGGATTTGCAGCATTTAATGAAAAGGAGAAAGTTGGGTGGGCCTGGAAACACCCAATTTAACTTCAATCAAGGAAAATGTGAATTTTAAAACGAAAACTCGGCGTCGATTAAAAAGGCAGCAGGTCAGCCAATTTTGGCAAGAGGAGTCCAAAATTTCTGTTGCTGAGCGAGACAGTGGTCAGTTTTGCCCCATTTTACGACCTCTCTTGCTACGGTTGTTAAGTGAATCTGGCTTCCCCGGCTTAACGAAAGGGGGAAAATGTGATCCCCGGAATACTGCAACCGTCATATGTCCATACCAGTTGCCAAGCGTCTGAATTTTGATCACACGACTGACCACGGTCGTAAAGTGTGAAAAACGGTCTAAAGTCCCCTTTTTTCAGGGTCGTCGTAACTTCAAACAGTCACTTCACAGATAACACAGATCATCTAGTCCAACCCCCAAAATGAATTACGATAAGTTCAAGGAGTGCCCGCATGTGATTCTTGACTTGGCTCTTGACTTTTTTTCAACTTTTTTGTTTTCTTTTGCAAGATATTTTCCAGCTGACTCATTCCGAGCACATGCTCAGCCGTCACACATCGGGCTCCCACCAGCTTTCGCTTTTTTGTTATTTTGGTGGGAGGAAAGATAAAACAAGCATCCTTGTCACAAATGGGTTTCACAAAGGCCTCCTGAAGACGCGGGAAACAACAGAGTGTTCATAGCTGACCTCAGCAGGCTTTCTACGGAGAAGTTGAAGGAGGTGGATGGGGGCGGGGAGGAATCAGTGGCTTCCATGGGAGGAAATGGGGGGGGGCCCTGCAGGTACCTGGGTCCAAAGTTTGGTTATGGCTTAACTCTGTCTCGGCTGGGTTTCCCAGGCCACACAGTGAGAGCTGCCTGGTTTTGAGTTCCATGTTCACATTCAGACATGCTGTTCTCTATCAACCTTTATCTTCTATCTTTTTGTCGTCTGTCTTATCATCCATCTTACTCTCTGTCTCTCCCCACCTACCTACCTACCTACCTATCTCACCTACCTGCCTATACAGTATGTCTATTGGTCTATCTGGCTGTCTATCTATTTATCAATCATCTATTTGTCTGTCTGTCTATCTATCTACCTATACCTACTTACCTACCTACCTCTCATCTGCCTGCCTATGTGTCTGTCTCATGTATAAATACCATCCATCCATCCATCCGTCTAACTGTCTAACTGTGTACCTTATCTGCCTGTCTGCCTGCCGGCCTGCCTGCCTGCTGGCCTGCCTGTCTCTCTCTCTCTCTCTCTCTCTCTCTCTCTCTCATCTATCTATCTATATATATATATATATATATATATCTACATACCTATCTACCTACCTACCTACCTATACCTACTTACCCATCTACCTCTCATCTGCCTGCCTATGTGTCTGTCTGTCTGTCTATCATGTAGAAATACCATCTGTCTGTCTGTCTGTCTGTCTGTCTGTCTATCTATCTATCTATCTATCTATCTATCTATCTATCTATCTATCTATCATCTTCCTACCTATTTATCTACCATATCTTCCTTACTTTCATCTCTCTCTCTCTCTCTCTCTCTCTGTCTGTCTGTCTCTATATAAATATATATCTACCTGTCTCCTATCAACTATCTATCTTTAATCTATCTACATATTTACATATCACCTATTTATCTATATACCTGCACGCATATGCACACACCTCCCTCCCTCCCTCTCTCTCTCATATCTCTCTCTATTTGGAACTCTCATCTCATCCAGAGTTCCCAATGAATGTTTGGCGTCTTCCCTGCAAGTGGGAAGTGCCAAGGGCGGCTGAAAGAGCTCTTGTCCTGGGCTGCCTTCCCTTCCAAGATGTGCTCCTTTTTAAAAATAAGATTTTTCAGCTCGTTAGGCGTGCAGGAGAGCCGCTGCTATGCCAAGGAAGCCTAAATGGGGAATGCAGCTTTTTCCTTAAACCCCCAAATGAATTTGCTTGCAAGAATTTGTAGTTTCAATGCTTTTTGTGTGTGTGTGACTCGTACGTGGTTTATTCCCTGCCTCGCGAGGGTTTTCCTGGGCTTGGCACCCTTTTCTTTGAAAGCTGGAACTTCATCTGCCCTCCCTTGTAGCTTTTCTTTTGCTCTGTGACACAATCGGAGGCAGTTCAATAATGCTGGAAAATTTCTGTGCTTCTAGTCCATTGTGCATCCCATTTCTGGCAAAAAAAAACAACCACCCATTTGGGAAACTGGACTCATTTAATGACCACAGCATTGACTTAATGACCACCCTCAAACAGTTCGTGAAATCGCGCACGCTCCCATGGTGACCTGCTTAATGACCGCCACGACGTAATAATGACTGTAATCCTGGGCTACAATTCTAGTTGTAAGTCGAGAACCCCTAGCCGGCTGGGAAATTCTGGGAGTTGAAGTCCACCTATCTTAAAATTGCAAAGGGTGAGAAACGCCGAGCTAAACAACTTGATGTCATCAGCAACCATGAATGTTTTCTGGAAGGAATTCCCCCCTTCGTCCTAAATGTTCAAAATGGGTCCCAAAGAAAAAAAAGTCACAATGATTTTAAAATTGACTGAATGACCCCGAAAATAAGACCCTGTCTTATAGGGTTTTTTTGCCATCAAAAAAGGCACCAGGTCTTATTTTCGGGGAATGTCATCTACTGACTAACCTCATTTGTGCGTGTCTCCCTGGCCTCCTTTTCGCTGTCGGAAGCCTTCAGGAACTTCTTCTGCGGCTGGCAAGACTTCCCTGAAGGCCTCTGCAGCCGATAAGAGAGCTCTGGATCGATCCTGAGCTTTGTTACCAGCTACAGAGGCCTTCAGGAAAGTCTTGCCAGCCTTGCTGGCTGCAGAAGAAATGGGCCAGTGTCGTGGTTCGCCAGCAGCAGGTGCGGACAGCAGAGGTCTCTGATAGCAAGGACGAAAGGGAACCAGTCCGGGAGCCTGGCGAGGACTTGGACGAGGGTCCTGCATCTGATGCAGGAATGGGGCCAGGACCATCTGGGAGTGGGGTGCTGCCTTTGGAGATTGTGGAGGCTGGCAGCAGTGATGAAGAGGTCCCCGATGTGCCTGTGGCCAGTGCGTGTGCGCGCAGGGCTGCTTGAAGGAAAGAGCAGCTGAAGCAGCACGGGAGACTCCGAAAATAAGATCTGGTGCCTTTTTGGGTGGCAAAAAAACTGTAAGACAGGGTCTTATTTTTGGGGTCATTCAGTCAATTTTAAAGGCTGGAAGGTAATTGCCCCTCTTTGCTTCCTGCAAAGAACACATCCCCAAGGGATAAAAACCAGCCCTCGGGGATGTGCTCTTTGCAGGAAGCAATGAAGTTCTTTTGAGTCCTCGTTGAAGCTCTGCAAACACTTTGGTTTTGAAATCTCTGTCGGTTGATATTTATCAGTAATTAGACTTCTGTTCTTGGCAGCCTTTTGCAACCTTGAAAGGACTTGCTTTGGATATCGGACAAATAGTTTTATATGTATTTCTTCTAGTTCTGTTTTCTGTTTTTCTGTTAAATTTTTAGTCTTTAATTTTGTTTTTTTCCTATTAATTTTAAGTCCTGCTACTGCTCCAAATTGTTCTAATTCATTCATCAATTTTTGTCCTCTTTCTATTGGTTCTTCAATGAAAAAAATCATATCATCTGCAAACGCTTGCAACTTATATTCTTCTTTCTTAACCTTTAATCCTTTTATGTCTGGGCTCTGTCTAATTCGCATTAGTAAAGCTTCTAATGATAATATGAAGAGCAGGGGTGAGAGTGGGCAGCCCTGTCTGACTCCTTTTTCTATTTTTATTGGGCGGGTATATTCCCCGTTTATTATAATATTAGCCTGTTGTGTATCATAAACGGTTGTTATAATATTTTCAAATTTGGTGCTTAAATTCATATTATAAATTTTTTGGATTAAAAATTGCCAATTTAAATTATCGAAGGCCTTCTCTGCATCTAAAAACATAAGTGCAATTTGTTTTTCAGGGTGGGCTTCATAAAATTCTAAGACATCTGGTGCTATTCTTAAGTTGTTCCTGATTTGTCTGGTCGGGAGAAATCCATTTTGATCTTCATATATATGCTCATTTAACATTCTTTTTAGTCTACTTGCTTATAATAGAAGTGAATATTTTGTAATCAGTATTTAACAGTGAAACCGGCCTATAATTATGTATATATCGGGGATCCGAATCCTCCTTCGGGATCAGCGAAATCAATGCCCCCCTCCATGAGTCCGGCATCCTGGCTGCCAATAAGACGTCATTAAAAACTTCCACCATAAGAGGTCCTATTTGTTCTGCTATTGCCTTGTACAGCTCCCCTGGAATCCCATCTGGTCCTGGGGATTTATTGTTTTTCTGGTTCTCTATTGCTGATTTCAATTCAAACCAAGTAATGTCTTTGTTTAATAATTTTTCCATTTCTTCCCCAATTGCTTTATCCTTCACTTCATCTAAATAGTTTCTTATTCTATCTTCGTTAACTTCTTCCTTTTTATATAACTCTTCAAAATACTTATGGGCAATTTCTTTTTTCTGTCCTATCTCCTGATGTATATCCCCCTTTCCATCTATTAGCTGGTATATCAATCTCTTTTCTTTCCTTTTTTTTACTCTATATGATAGCCATCTCCCTGGCTTATTAGCATGCTCAAAATAAGTTTGTCTAGTTGTATTCAAATTTATAATCATTCTCTCTTGTTCAATTAAATTCAGTTTATGCTTAATTATTATTACCTGATTTTGCAATTTTGAATCCTTTGGGGTACTCTGTAATTGAGTTTCTAATTCCTTAATTTTTTGTTGTAATTTGTTTTGCTGGGCGTATTTTTCCTTATTCCTCTTGGCGTTATAAGAGATTGTTATACCTCTTATTACTGCCTTCAGTGGGGAGGTAAAAAATGCTGAGTAGTGACTGCAATTACACGGTATCTCCACACATTCGGAAGCTTCCACTTTTACTTTTTGTCTTAGCGTTCCTAAGTTCAATTTTCCTGATTTTCTTCAGATGGAACCACCTCCTCAATTAGATCAGTATGCTCCCTAAAGGGCTGTTAAGTGGTTTATATTGGTTATATTGTTACGATGGCTTCAGGGTTTCTAAATATCGCCTGTGGCGCCACACTGTCTCTGTTCCGTCAGCTCCGATCTTCTTCCCGTCTCCGCTTTAATAAAGTCTTTCAGAATAAAAATCAAATGAGACGGTCCAAATCCTCCACAACTTCCAGGCACCTTCCAGCCGCTAGTCTCCCAACCTCGTAAACTTCCCTTTTTACTCGTTATTGTCCTCTCTCTCTCTTCTGTCTACCGAGCCCTTTCACTTTCACTTGCCTCGCATCCGCTTTTTGGCCGCTTTCTTTTAGGGCTCCGGATAGACACTTGTAACAGCCTTATAAAAGTCTATGGCATTCCAATCCTCTTCTCCGCCGCTAATTTTCTCTGCCACACTCTTCTCCAATGATCTCACAAACTGTCACTCGCTTCTTTACATCGGTGGCAGTCCGGACTTTGGAGCCGCCATTAATAGGCGGCTGTTTCTTGCTCGTTGGGCTCTGGAGGGCTCCTCTTCGCTGCAGGGGGGTTGCCTTCCCCACACTGCAACCCGAGTCTCCCCCACGCCGGCAGGAATCTCTCTGGGACTCATGCACCCTCAAAGGATCGCACCAACCACAAAGAGAGATTAACTGAAACCACAGACGGGCTTCTGCACCTCTGTCCTTGCCTTGCCACCGGAAGTCCCTCGGACAAACAGTTTTAAATAACTCTTGGCTGGGAATGCAAAGAATTCCCAGCGCCACATTAAAAAAGGTTTGCTTTTATACACAGTTGGTGTTTGTTTAATTTGAACAAGGCTTGGGTCAGAACAGCCAGCAAGGCTGTTGCTGGGGTGTGTGAGGCCTGGCTGCAACTATCCAAAGGTATTCTTATACCTGTATCTTGTAAGCGATTGACAAATCAAATACTAAAATACTAAAATGCCCACTGCACTTCCATTTCAGTGGCTCTGGTTTATAGAACAGAACAGAAGACAGATAATCAGAGTTGGAAGGGACCTTATAGGTCATCTAGTCCAACCCCCCCACCAAGCGGAAGACCCAATACCATTTCTGACAGATGGGCAGTCCAATCTCTTCTTGAAAGCCTCCAGGGATGAAGCTCCCACAACTTCCGAAGGCAACTTCTGTTCCATGGGTGGATTATTTTCACTGTCAGGAAAACTTCTCCTTATTTCTAGATTAAATCTCTCCTTGTTCAGTTTCCATCCATTATTCCTTGTCTGGCCTTCGGGTGCTATAGAGAATAGCTTGACCCCTTCCTCCTCTCTGGGGCAGCCCCTCAACTATTGGAAGACTGCTATCCTGTCTCCCCTGGTCCTTCTCTTCCCTAGACTAGCCAGGCCCAGTTCCTGTAACCGTTCTTTGTACATTTCAGCCTTCAGTCCCCTAATCATCCTGGTTGCTCTTCTCTGCACTTTTTCTAGAGTCTCAACATCTTTGAGGTCCTTTCCAACTCTGCTATTCTATTATTCTACTAATTGATGAGATCGCTGTTAATTGAAGCTTTTCAGAGGTGACACCTTTAGAATAATCACCCTGTGCTTTTCTTCACCATCAGTCCAGGCCTGTGTTAATAGGATTTTGGCTTCCAATCATTTAGTTGGCAAAAAATCTGTCCTTTTTGTGGTGGTCGATATCTTCTAATGCTGTCGTAATTCCTTGGAAGCAGCCCAAAAGTTAAGCTACTTTATTTAGTCCATATTGGCAGGACTTCTGAAAAATTATTATGTGTTTGTCTTCATCAGTTGGATTTAACCTAAAGCAGTGTTTCAAAATCTCAGCAACTCAGGATGGACTTCAATTCCCAGAATCCCCCAGCCAGCATGTTTTAAGATGGGTGGATTTCAATTCCCAGAATTCCCCAACATTTAAAGAAGGGTAGACTTCAACTCCCAGGATTCCCCAGCCAGCAAAGTCCACCCATCTTAAAATTAGGCTGGGAAGACTGATCTATAATATAGGCAAAGTGGTTGAAATCATTATCATTATTGTTATTATATTAATTAAATTCTTCGGCCACCTAATTCAGTGATTTACAACAAGACAGAACAATAAAATGTTCAGGATTTCGATTGCCAAGCGAGGCAGTTATTAAATGAGCTGCGCCCAATTTTACGACCGTTTCTTCCAGGGTTCTGAAGCAAATCACACGGTCGTTAAGTGAATTTGGCTTCCCCCCCATTGACTTTGCTTGTTGGAAGCCAACTGGGAAAGATCACAAATGGTGATCCCATGACCCACTAAGACAGGGGTCCCCAACCACCAGGCCGCGGACCGGTCCCGGTCCGTGGAGCACTCTGTACCGGGCCGCAAAGAAAAAAATTAAAAAAATGGCGGCTTTCTTCGCCTTCGGTGAATGCTGCTGGGATCGGGATCAAGGACACAAATGAAAGAAGGGGAGGGAGGAAGCAACCGAAGCCTGTCCTGCTCTCTGGCTCAGCAGCTTCAGTTTCCTCCCGCCTCGTTCCTCTCTCCGTTCCTCTCTCAGTCGCTCTCTCGCTCCTCCACCAGCCCAGGAAGAAACTGCTTCAAAGAAGCCGGGGGGGGGGGGTGGCTTTTCCTGTCGGTGCAGCTCCCCCGAAGCGCCCGTTCACCCCCACCCCGCCGCCAATCAATCCAGGTTCAATCCAGTGCTCCGTTCTGCCTGCCTGCCTGCCTTCGTTTGTTTCGGAGCAGCTTCGGCTGAGAATAATAACTATTCGCCTCTTTTTATCAGCCGAAGCTGCTCCGAAACAACCAGAAACGCAGGCAGGCAGGCAGAACGGAGCACTGGATTGAACCGCGCGCGGGTGGGCGGGGTGGGGGTGAATGAGCGCTTTGGAGGAGGTGCGGCGACAGGAAAAGCCACCACCCCCGGCTTCTTTGAAGCAGTTTCTTCCTGGGCTGGATGTTAGAGGTCCATCGTAGCTCTGAATGATCCCTAAACAAGGACTACAGGAGCTTCCTAGGGAAAACACACTGACTAAATGCTCCTCATTCAATTCCTGTTTTCACCAAACAGAGATAAGAGAAACATCTGCATGAAATTTTGTAGCTACACAGCTGGGCAAGACCTAGAACTAGAGAGACTGCAGTCAGGTGTCTTTAAGGCTAGTTGTAGGGTAAACATAAAGTTTTGGGAATGGAAAATAGAATTCCCACCCCCCCACCCCGCCGGTCCTTGAAAAAGTGTTTCTGCTTGAAACTGGTCCCTGGTACAAAAAAGGTTGGGGACCACTGCACTAAGGGACACTGCAACTGTCATAAGTACATGCTAGTTTCCAAATGTCCAAGTTCTGAGTAGGTGAGCCTGACAGTTGTAAGCATGAGGACAGGTTGCAAAGATACTTTTGTCAATGTCGACGTAGCTGCAGTAACTAAACAAATGATTGTAAGACAAGGATTACCCGTAAACAAACTGAGTTTTTTCAGAAGACGGCATCACCCACATTCTAGCCAAGGTAACCTCATGTTCTGACCCAAACCTTGTTCCAAGGAAACAAACACGAAACAGAGGTAACAGCAAAACCTTTCAATGATTCTTTACGAATTCCACTCCTTCACGGTTAAAAGGCTGTTTCAAACTAATTGCCTCTGGCAAGAACGAGCCTTGCTAAAGTTGTGCAAGGCTGCCAAGAACACTAAATAAAGTTACCAAGAAATATTTCAAACACAAACAGTCTCCAAACACCAACCAAGATATTCTGAACGTCCACAAGGCTTAAATGCAAAGATTTCTTTGCTTCCTGCAAAGAACTCCGGTTTCTCAGCTGGCTTTTATCTCTTAAGGGAGGGGCCATTACCTTGCAGCCTTACTCCCGAGTTGCCCGTGCTGCTGCAGCTGATCTTTCCTTTGAGCAGCCCTACGCGCATGCGCACTGGGCACAGGCTCCTCGGGGGCCTCTTCCTCACTGCTGCCAGCCTCCACCATCTCCAAAGGCAGCACTCCACTCCCTGATGGTCCTGGCCCCATCCCTGCATCACACACAGGCCCCTCATCTGAGTCCTCAATCTCTGAGACCTCAGCCGTCCACACCTCAGCCGGCGAACCAGCCGGCGAACCAGAACACCACAGAAGAATCATTTGGGGCTCCTGTTCTGACCAAGGCTTCCTGAGATACCAACAAACACATATAAAATACAAAACTCTTTTATTTTACTTCACTGGCTGTGAATTATAGGCATTCCCAGCCCGTAATGAGTCCCAAACAGTTTATGAATAGTCCAACAGAAGTTCTGCCAAAATCCTTCGGGATAAGTCTGATAAGCACGCACCTTTATCTTCCTTGAAATGCTGCCAACGACTAAATTGCCCATTAGCTGTACAAGGCCAAACGGAGCACAATGTCCAGAGTTTAAACCGACCAGAACAAACAAAGTTGCTTCCTGCAAAGGCTCCTGTCCCTTTGCTCCTTCTTCATGTTTTATGGGAGGGCCAATCACCTCCAAGCCTTACTCCCGAGTCGCCCCTTTTGTCTTAACTGCTCTTGCCTTCTGGCAGCTCTGCGCAAGCGCAAACAGGGAACAGGCTCCCTCTGTTCCTCTGCCTCACTGATGTCAGATTCCAGAGGCTCCGGAGTCGGCACATAACTCCCAGTTGGTCCTGGCCCCATCTCTGTGTCGGATGCAGGACCCTCGTCCGAGTCTTCCCCAGACCTCCGGACTGGCCCCTGTTCCTCCCCACTGTCCGACTCTGCTGCCGTCTGCACAGGCTGCCAGCGAACCACAAACAGCTCCAACTCGAGTCAGGGTTGCACACAAATCAAAACGATATCCAGACAGCTGTGTGGAAAGGAGATGTATCTATTCCAAAAAGCAAAGAAGTTTGACTACGGGAGGTAGCTGCCACGAAAATGGAGTTTAAAAGGGATGATTTATAGGTATCATAAAAAAAATACCAATGGGAAACAGACAGCAACACAAACAAAAATTCTTACTTTAAGATCAGAGAGGTTTATTGTTTCTAATAATTTGGAACCTAAGAAATGAATAGATATAAAAGATATAATAGCAGTAATACGCTTACATTAACAAGCCATTGCAATGGGGCCCAACTATATATAGCAGGTCCTGCAAGGACGGCCATAAATCAAAGGGCTCCAAGCTGATCTCCAACCTGTCCTTTATACTTTTCTTCTAAGCACATACACGCTTCACAGCTTCACTAACCCTCACTTTCTGTAAACACCATGTACATTACTTTCAGTTCCTCATTTCCAACAGTTTCATTCTTCCTGTTTGAAACTTATCCATTCAAGTGCACACTTTGCAAAAATACGTTTTCACAGTTAGCAACGGCTCGGCAGGATGACAAATAGTTCTGATATATTTGGAAACCATCCTAGCTGAAAACTTTGGTTCGTGTCTCTTCTGGGGCCTGCTATCACCCATAGGACTTACTGAATCTAATAGATCAATAAGCTCTATCCCTGATTCTCACAAGGGGGGACTAGTCCTTAGTGTGCTTTTGAAGGGAGGATGTGTACTGGTTTGAGGGCATAAGCGCACCAATGTGCCTACCGTCCCTGTCCTATTGTTTCTTTTATTTTTCTTTTATGCATCCATGTATTCATAACTATGTTTTTTTTACTTATACCTATTATCTTGTAAGCAATTGACAAAAATAAATAAATAAAAATAGGGTGACACTTGAGGGACTTATGTGTGTGTACGTGTTGACCCGGACAAGGGGTTGATTAAATCAGGTGATGTGGATTCTGTCTTTATGTTTGAAATATGGGCTTTATAATTATGTTTAAGGTAAAGGTTCCCCTCATACATCCGTGCTAGTCCACAGGTATAGTAGAGGTAAAAGGTAAAGGTTCCCCTCGCACATATGTGCTAGTCGTTTCCGGCTCTAGAGGGCGGTGCTCATCTCCGTTACGAAGCTGAAGAGCCAGCACTGTCCGAAGACGTCTCCATGGTCATGTGGCCGGCATGTCTGAACGCCGAAGGCACACGGGACGCTGTTCCCTTCCTACCAAAGGGGGGTCTCTATTTTTCTACTTGCATTTTTTACATGCTTTCGAACTGCTAGGGTGGCAGAAGTTGCTGGGACAAGGAATGGGAGCTCACTCCGTTCTGCGGCGCTGGCGATTCGAACCGCCGAACTGCCGACCTTTCTGATTGACAAGCTCAGCGTCTTAGCCCCTGAGCCACCGCATCCCATAATTATGTTTACATTGTGTTAATTGAGTTTTGTGCGTTTGCTTGGATGTGTTTACAATTTGAAATCAGTAAGTGTTTAATTAATTCTTCTGTTTGCTGTAAGTTTAAAGGAGTTCAGAGGCTGCTAATCGGTCATTTTGTTGGAGGCCTGGACTAGTTAACCTATGATATCCTATACAGGTAGTCCTCGACTTAAAACAGTTTCACTTAGCGACCATTCAGAGTTCCAGTGGCACTGAAAAAAGTGACTTATTTTAGGACCACGTTTCACACCAACGACCGTTGCCGCATCCCCACAGTCACGTGATCTACATTCAGCTGCTTGACAATACCTCACATTTACGACGGTGGCAGGGTCTCAGGGTCACCTAATCCCCTTTTGCGACCTTCTCGCGAGCCAAGTCAGTGAGGAAACCAGATTCCCCTTAACAACCGCGTTGCTCATTTAAGAAATGCAATGGTTCCCTTAACAAATGCAATGGTTCACTTAACAAACGTGGCCAGAAAAGTTGTAAAAATAGGACAAACTCGCTTAGCGACATAAATTTTGGGGGCTCAATCCATGGTCATAACTCAAGGACTGCCTGTACAATATTTCTAACACCGTTCTATAAGTGTATACCTTCTTCCCACGAATGACTACAACCGAGTGGAATGATTGCAAACTTTTAAAAGTTTTCTCCAGAGCTGGCTAAGGGCGTAGGGTGAAGTTATCCGAAGTGTTGGCACATGTTTCAAGGATTTGATGACTCAAGAATCCATTTCTGGACTCAGCTGGGTGTCTGGCTAAAGGAGAGGGACACCAGCCAAGTGGAAAAGTTAAATATTCAGCCTGAGTGGAACGGAATTAGCACCCTCAACTTGACAGCTGCTGTCGTTTCTGTTCGAAGCCGCAGCTGCGAGAGGGCGAGAAGCCACATCGTGCCAGGAGAAAGCCTCCATGTTGTCTAGCAAAGACAGCTGAGCTCTCTCCCTGGTGGCATTTGGCTGTGAGGTCCTGCAGGGAGGGTTCCCCTGTTGTGGCCGGTCGACCGCCGGCCTCACCAGCAGATGAATCAGAGGAGGAGGAGGTGGTGGTGTGGGAGTCAGGGTCAGCATCAAGGGTGTTAAGCCTGGATTCCCCAACGGGTGTTAAGGAAAACAAACTAAACAGAACGTGCAGCTTCAGATAGGAAGACAGGTAAATGTGTGAGATAAGTTTTCTAGTTAACATGCAGTAAAAATACAGATACGCTTGTGCTATCAAAAATATAGTTTATTCCATTTTAGAATTATAGCATAGTCAAAATGTAACGGTCCATTAGTCATATATCAATTTCAGTCAAGTCTTGTCGGGGATACTCTATTTGCAAAGTCCGTGTTGAATAGCCAATGTCAGTTCACTTACAATAAATCAGTCCAATCTTTATTTTCTCTCCGTTGAGAAAAATCAACACTCCTTGTTCTCTCCCCGTTCTAGCAAGAACGCAGTCATCAATCCATCCAGTAATTAGGGATCAGTAAGCCAGAGAGAGAGAGCTGCAATTGCCTCGCTTCTAATATAGTGCTTTTACAACCACACCCTTAATTACATTCTTGCTGTTAAAGTTACACACACTTTAACTAACAAACCATGATACCATATTTATTATTTTTACCCAAACCAGTTAGGGTAAACAATGTTATCCCTAACAGAGGGAATTGAGCTAGCTGAGAGACAGAGACAGAGAGAGGTGGAGCCTGGGCCGCCCGCCAGCCCTCAGATGGAGAGTCAAGAGCCCGCAGGTCTGACGGTGGCTTGATGTCTTAGATCAGTGATGGCGAACCTTTTTGTTGGGGTGTGCCAAAAGCACGTGAGCGGCACCCACAATACAATGCCCCCTGCCCCCCTGTGCATGCGCAGGCAACACCCCCCGCCCCTGGCCTGCACTGTGCACGTGTGTGGCTCCCAGCTGATTTTCGGGCCGTTTTCTCCTGGAGGCCCAAGGGAAGCCTCTGCAGCCTTGGGAGGCCGAAAAATGGGCCCGTTTCGGCACTTCCGGTATTTCTGGAAGGCCCGTTTTTCAGTCTCCCGAGGCAGCAGAGGCTTCCCTTGAGCCTCTGGGGGTGGGGGGGGGAGAAAACGGCCTCAAACAGGCCGAAAATCAACTGGGAGGCGCGCGCATGCGCAGTGCACGTAAGTTTGGCTGGGGCTCGCACAAAGGACTCTGTGTGTGCCACAGGTTCACCATCACGGTCTTAGATCATCATCTTCATTGAAACAACCCCTTAACTCCTTAACCCCTTAAACCGAATGCAGCTAGCTGTGTGTTTTAATGGCCGGATGCCCTTCCTGTCGCCAATGCGGAGTTTTGTTCAGCAGATATATTCTCGGTATGCCTAGAGAGAGAAATCTCTGCCTCTGCCTAGGATCGAACTCACAGCCTCCTTTGATTGTGAGGCAAAGAGATCCACCTCTAGGCCACTGCACCCCTCTGTTTCTTGATGTCTTAGGTGATGTGGGCTATTAAGAGAATATCTAGCTGACCTTTCTTCAACCTACTTCAGCTTTTTGTCTTTCCTTCTTCTTTTTTTGTCAGATGACGGCGATCTGTTCCGTGTCCTTCTTCAGATAGGATCCATGCCTTGGTTGAAGGAGATGAAGGAGCTGGCCGGCCACTCCTGAAGAATCCGGTGAAGGTAGACCGTCGTCACCCAGCATCTATGTTTCCAGCTTTGCACCTAAAATCAAAGACTGGCCCAGCCTTGGGAAGCAATCCGACATAAGAGGGGACGATGTATACCTTCCTGCCGGAGAACTTCACTCCGGTGAAGCAGAAGCCCGCCAAGGAGCTGAAGCCCATGATTGGCGCCATCGTGGTGGGCCTCATTTTGTTCATTGCCGCCGTGGTGGCATGGTGCTACTACGTAGCGTCCCTCCGGAAAGCAGAGAGGCTCAAGACTGCGGAGATGGATTTGCGGCAGGATGGCTTCACCATCAAGAACCAGAACGGCGAGCTGGTTTTCAAGGTGGCCTTCCAGTCAGGGCGTCTGGACCTGGAGTCCTGCTCCAGGGAAGGGGCCAATTTAACCTGCACACGGACCGACAAAGGAAAAGTCAACTTCTTCATCAAGATTGTCAACCCCAAGAACACCGTGATCTGCTACCGTGTGCGCTGGGAAGAGTTTGTGGCGGACACGGTGGTGGATCATAAAATGTTCTGGGGAGATGCCCTCTGGTACGGGGGCTGTGAGATGAGTGTCCAGCATTGGCCGATCAAGCTGCCCGGGTACCAAGAGCCCATGCCTTTTGTGACCAGCGATGTCTACTCTTTTAGGAACAGTTTTGGAGGCATCTTAGAGAGGTACTGGTTGTCTTCCAAAGCTGCGGCCATCAAGATCAATGATTCGGTGCCCTTCCACCTTGGGTTCAATGCCACGGAACCCTCTCTTGTCTTCCAAGCCAGGTATAAAGATTCACCGTACAAACCTCCGTTGGGTCAGCAGCCTTTTCCTGAGCTGAGTTATCGGGTCTGCATAGGTTCCGACGTCACCTCCATCCACAAATACATGGTGCGGAAGTACTTCTACAAGCCGTCCAAGATACCTTCAAGAAACGCCTTCAGGTACCCCATCTGGTCCACCTGGGCCTTGTACAAAAACGACATTGACCAGGAGAAACTCCTGCGTTTTGCCGAAAACATCAAGAAGTACAAGTTCAACTGCAGCCATATCGAGATTGATGACACCTACACCCAGGCGTACGGCGACTTCGACTTTGATGTAGCCAAGTTCCCCAACATGACCGAAACCTTCAGGAAACTCCAAGAGGACGGCTTTCAGATCACCCTCTGGACTCACCCGTTCATCAATTACAATTCCTCGAATTTTGGGGTGGGGATAGAGAAACAGCTGTTCATCAAGGAACCCACCGGACGGCTACCTGCCATGGTGGAGTGGTGGAATGGCATCGGCGCCATCTTGGATTTCACCAACCCTGCCGCCCGAGATTGGTTCCAGAGTCAACTGAGACAACTCCGCAATAAATACGGCATCTCGTCCTTCAAATTTGATGCCGGGGAGACCAGCTACCTTCCCAAACAATTTAGCACCTTCCGGCCTTTGTCAGACCCCAGCATCTGGTCCAGGCGCTACACAGAAATGGCCATTCCGTTTTATGAACTGGCGGAGGTCAGGGTGGGCTATCAATCGCAGAATATCTCGTGTTTTTTCAGGATCATTGACCGGGATTCCGTGTGGGGCTATGAACTTGGCCTGAAGTCTTTGATCCCCACTGTCCTGACCATCAGCATGTTGGGGTACCCATTCATATCGGCCGACATGATTGGAGGGAATTTCTTCCCCAACAAAACCGACGGGGCTATGGAAATCCCGGACCGGGAACTCTACATCCGTTGGCTGGAGTTGTCCGCCTTCATGCCCTCCATGCAGTTCTCCATCCCGCCTTGGCTCTACGATAAGGAGGTCATCGAAATCGCCCTGAAGTTCACCAAGCTTCACGAGTCCTTGGTGGCCCCTCTCTTGCTGGAACTGGCCGGGGAGATCACGACCACAGGGGATCCCATCATACGGCCTATCTGGTGGATCTCTCCCGGGGATGAATCTGCCCACAAGATCGATTCCCAGTTTCTCATCGGAGACACCTTGATGGTGGCTCCGGTCTTGGAGGTGGGAAAACAGGAACGAGACATCTACATCCCGGCGGGCAAATGGCGGAGTTACAAAGGAGAGTTGTTTGAGAAGACTCCCACTTTGATCACGGACTACCCCGTGGATCTGGATGAGGTGGCTTACTTTGTCTGGGTCTCCTAAGCTGCCTCGGTGGACGTGTCTGAAGATCACAAGAAGTCACTTTGCCTTATTCTGATCATCCTAACCTGAAATAATTCTAATCGGTTCAGAGGGTCGAAAAAAGGGAAGACAGGACACAGTTGCCCGCTAATTCTTCAAATCAAGACTGAACGATGGGCATGCGATGAAACAGGCTGCTAAAAGATGAATATAGGTAGTCCTCTACTTACAACCACAACTGAGCCCCAAAATTTATGTCGCTAAATGAGACAGTTTAGTGGTAATTGAATTTTGCCACAATTTACGACAAAATTTCTTGGCCAGGTTATTAAGCAAATCACTGCCATTAGTTAGTAGTGGTTGTTAAATTAATCCAGTTTCGCTGTTCCTTGTCAGAAGGTCGCAAAAGGGGAATCACATGACCCCAGGACACTGCAACTGTCATAAGTACATGCCAGTTGCTAAGTCTCCAAACTCTTATCACGCAACCACGGGAATGCTGCAACAGTTAAAAATGTGAAGAAAACAGGTCCTAAGCCACATTTTACAGTGGTGTTGTAACTTTGAAAGGTCACTAAGGGAATTGTTGTAAGTTGAGGACTACTCGTATTGTCCCCAAATTTGCACACAGCAGCAAAAGGCCTCGTATGGACGCTGAGAACAGTTGTTTCTGAATTGTATGTGTGTGTGTGTGTGTTGGCACTCTCAACAGTTTGTCTTCCGTTTTCTGGGGCTTGTAATGCCAAAATCCTTGAGTGATTTATCAATCATTTCACCTTCTTAGTTTTTCCCGGATGGTTTATGGTCAGGAGCTGGGAAGATGAGGAGGAACTTTACTATAAGCTGCTGAGACTTTTGCTCCCAAACGGGTTTTGAAAGAGCAGCGAAAAGAAGCTTTGGGAAATGTATAAAAATGTCGGCTCAAACCAGGATGAACCGTGTTGTGTTTCAATTGGGAAGGCATCTGATATTGCTGCAACCAAGGCTTGTCTGCAGGAGGGAGAGGTTAAAAAAGAAATAAGGTGGGGGGTCACACATACAGGCCACATTTTTCAGTGGTGGTGTAATTTTGAACGGTCACTAAGGGAATTGTTATAAGTCGAGGACTTCTCGACTTATCTCGACCCTCATTTTTACACATGTGATAGATACAGCACAGGTAGTCCTCGACTTAATGACCCCAATTGAGCCCAAAAATTTCCGTTGCCTAAGTTAAATGAGTTTTGTCCCCATTTCACAACCTTTCTTGCCACAGCCGTTAAGTGAATCACTGCAGTTGTTAACTCAGTCACGCGGTGGTTATGTGAATCCTGCTTCCCCATTGACTTTGCTCGTCAGAACGTCGCAGAAAGGGATCATGACCCCGGGCCACTGCAACCGTCATAAATATGCTGTCAGGATTCCAGCCATTGCTCTAATTAAATTCATGATTCTCGAGCCAAACTTCAAAACACTTCAAAGGATTCATTAGAGGCGACCTACTGGCACTGCCCTGTAGGAAGCCAACTCTGGCACATGTCATTTACAGTCCCCTGTGACCCTGTTTCCCCCCTGCCCCCCCGGGTGTGTCATAAATCAGATTCTCCAATTGCGCACCTTCACAGGCTGGGTGTCATCACGTTCTCCAATTAAACATATTCGTGGGCAAAAGCTCTGGTAGTTTAGTTACAATCTTTTAAAGATAAGAGTTGGAATGTACTGTTGCTTCCGCCCCCCCCCCTTTTTTTTAATGGCAACTACTAAAACAGGCATAGGAATGTTTTATGAGTTGACATATGAATCGGTTGCGTAGCGTCTGAATTTTGATCACGTGACCCTGGGGATGCTGCAACCAGAGATGGTATTCAGCCGGTTTGGACCAGTTCTCATGAACCGGTCGCGGAAATTTTGAGTAGTTCAGTGAACCAGCCAATCCCACCTCTGGTTGGTCCCCACCCTCCTGCCCCTGCTGTTACCTCTCCTATAGTCCCTTGTTTTTTAGCTCGGCTGATTCTCATGGCAGAATGGATTGCCGCGCCTTAGCTGAGCTAAAAACACAGCTCAGTGTCAGGGCTCTGACATGTATCCCGATTCAAATCATAAGTCGCTAACTGCATCTCTCAGCTAGAGTAAAACAAATTGATTTATTAGAAGCGATCATGTCCGTGTTGCCTGGGTGCAGCCGACACTCAAGACATCATGGCCCCCTTGACCCTGGTCTTTCCCCCCCACCCCCTGGATGTATCTTCTCTAATGAGACACATCCATAGCCAAGAGTCCTCAATCATGCCCTCCAGTAATCATCTTGTGCACCAACAGCTTCGGCTACCTAGCAGTTATCTGAAGTATTTAAGGAATGCACTGCATTCCCCCCACTCCCTTTCTAAAAAGATCAAAGAAGTATTTTTTTTAGTTGACACTCAGCTCAACTCACCAACGCTGACACAGAGCGCGATTTTTGAGCCCTGCACACACTCTCGCGCACGCACAATCTGTGCTCTCATAGAACCAGTAGGAAAAAAAACTTGGAAACCCACCACTGGCTGCAGCGGTTGTGTGAAAACGGTCATAAGTCACTTTTTTCCGTGCCGTTGTAACTTTGAACGGTCACTAAATGAACTGTTGTAAGTCGAGGACTACCTCTGCGTGTAAAAAGCTGGGCTTCGCATCAATGTGACCACCAACCTTGTCTTTCCGAATCCCTCCCTGGGGACTCCTTGGCTACAGCACAACCAGCCTTAAGTTTTAAAATACCGTAAGCTATTATTTGAAATGAGCTTTGTTCTCTGAAAGGGAATAAATTGAATTAATACAGAGATGTATTTATAGAAATATGGGGCTATCTCCCTCTCTGATTTTGGGAGGAGGCTGGTATCTAGGGAATGAACTAGCTACATAGGTTTGATTAAAGGCCTGGGCTGGTTCCTTGGCTCTAGGCTTTGGGAAAGATAGAAAGGTTGTGGATTTGCCTTATATTTTCCAGTTTTGCACCTCAAAAGATTTATAGGGATTTGCTTCAGTCGTGTGGAATTCTGGGGCTTGTAGTTCCAACACATCTGGAAGGCCACCTGTTCGGGAGAGATTCATTTGTTTGTCCCTCCCTCTGCTAGCGACTTTCTTATCCAGGTAATTAATCCACAAAAATCCATCCATGCACAATATAGTTAGAATTTCACCCACAGCATCTGGTAAGATCCAAGTTAGAAGATAATATTTGTAACTCTGGGTTGAACCACGGTGCTCTCTGAGTTTGATTATTTTCTTGCAGATGTTTCACAACCCAACTAGGGAGCATCATCAGTGCCAGGAAGTAGGGGGTGTTGATCTCTGTTTATATGCAGGTGGCTTGCCCGGTCAGTGTTGGTAAAGAGGGTTGTTTTCTTCTTAGTGGTTCCTTGACTAGGTTTTTGTTCTCTGTTACCTTATTTGACTGTCAATCCACAGGCACATAGAGATAAAGAGTGTCTACACACCATTCAAAAAGAGAAGATTAAAAAGGTAAAAAGGAAACAAAAAAAGACCAAAACACCTCCTAACCAGGGATCAACACCCAGATAAACAGAGAGGAACACAAAGATTAATACTAGACCAACGATCAAGAAGTGAACAATATCCCAATCAGGGAACTATCCACTCACACAAACAATGAAACAGCCTAACCAAGGAACCAACAACAACACTCACACCAACACTGACAGGACAAGAGCATAAACAGAGTGCAAACCTCTCTCTCTCCTTGGAGTCTTAGTGGACAACCAGCTAAATAAGAGCCAGCAGTGTGCAGCAGCAGCCAAAAAAGCTAATGCAATCCTAAATTGTATTAACAGAGGGATACAATCAAGATCAAGTGAGGTACTTATACCACTCTATAAAGCCTTATAAAACTTATAAAAAAACTTATAAAGCTCTATAAAACTCTATAAAGACCACACCTAGAGTACTGCATCCAGTTTTGGTCACCACATTATAAAAAAGATGTTGAGACTCTAGAAAAAGTACAGAGAAGAGCAACCAGAATGATTAGGGGACTGGAGGCTAAAACATACAACGAACGGTTGCAGGAACTGGGCCTGGCTAGTCTAGGGAAGAGAAGGACCAGGGGAGACATGATAGCAGCCTTCCAATATTTGAGGGGCTGCCCCAGAGAGGAGGAAGGGGTCAAGCTATTCTCCAAGGCACCTGAAGGCCAGACAAGGAATAATGGATGGAAACTGAACAAGGAGAGATTCAACCTGGAAATAAGGAGAAACTTTCTGACAGGGAGAACAATCAACCCATGGAACAGAAGTTGCCTTTGGAAGTTGTGGGAGCTTCAACACTTGAGACTTTTAAGAAGAGATTGGACTGCCATTTGTCAGAAATGGTGTAGGGTCTCTCGCTTGGACGGGGTTGGACTAGATGACCTACAAGGTCCCGTCCAACTCTGATTATCTGTTAAATCTGTTCTAGCAATGATCAAGTTACTTAGTTGGATAATGAAAGTCCGCAAACAAATCACTTACTTCAGAGAGCACTAAGAACCCCACAGTCCTCCTCCTCCTCCTCTTCTCTGCAAACTCTACTCCTTCTAGCACTGCTGATGATACCTAGTTGGGTCATGAAATGTTTGCAAGAAAACCACCAAGGTCAGAGAGCACCAAGGACCCCAACAATCCTTTTTCTCCTTCTCCTCCTCCTCCTCCTCCTCCTCCTCCTCCCAAACCCTTCTCCCTTCTTGCACTGATGATGTTATATCAATGGGCCATGAAACGTCTGCAAGAAAACTATCAAACACCTGCAAGAAACAACTGAACTCAGAGAATACCCCACACCTCACAGTCCTCCTCCTCCTCTTCCCCCTCCTCTTCCTTTTAGCACTGAAGTTCTCTTGTTGGGTCATGAAATGTCTGCAAGAAATCCACCAAACTCAGAGAGTACCAAGAACCCCATAGTTCTCTTTCTCCTCCCTTCTAGCCCTGATGATGTTACCTAGTTGGGTCATGAAACGTCTGCAAGAAAGCCACCAAGCTCAGAGAGCACCAAGACCCCACAGTCCAATCCTGAGCTGCAAATATGCTCTTCTATCCATAGGACAAAGAAATTCTTGCTGTACCAAAAAGGGAGAATTATGAGTTCTCTGTCTGGAAGATGAATGTAATCTTAGTGCAGTCCGGATACTATTAAAATTTTGCTTAAACTTGGCAGGAGTCTTCATTTGATTGTGTCTTTCTGAATTCAGGAAGGGATTTAACTTTCCCATTGGAAAAATGAATGAAAGGTATTATCTTCATATCTCCTTGAGCTGAAGCTGTCTCGACAATCCGCCCCTTGCAATTCATCCCTTCAGAAGGTACCAGGATTAAATTGTTGAAATCCAGAATGACAGCAAGGGGTCTGAGATAACAGGCAGTCCAATTTATGACCACAGTTGAGCCCCAAATTTATGTTGCTAAGTGAGACAAGGTGAGTTTTGCCCCATTTTATGACCTTTCTTGCCACCGTTGTTCAGTGAATCACCGCAGCGGTTAAGTTGGTCACACGGTTGTTAAGTGAATCTGGCTCCCCCATTGACTTTGCTTGTCAGAAGGTCGTAAAAGTGGATTGCGTGACCCTCGAACATGGCAACCTGGCAACTTATAAAACATTTTGTATACACGTTTTATAGTTGGCAAGGGAAAGAAGTGGGGGGAGTTTCAAAGAGGAGGCGGCAGTGTGGAATCGAAAGTACATTCCATTCATATTTTCTTCAAAGACTGATTAGATGACTGAAGCTTCTGCCGCGCAAAAATCTAATTGGAGAGCATGATTGATAACTCTGGGCTATGGACGTGTTTCGTTGGATGATACACCCAGAGGGGTGGGGGGGGAAGCAGGATCAAGGGTGACAGTGAATTATGTATCTCAGAGTCGGCTATGCCCAGGCTAATGCCTGAATGTTAACTTCTAATAAATCCTTTGTAGTTTTGGGAGTGTGGCTCGAGGCTCATGGTTTAATTGGAGTAACTGCCGGAATCAACACAACCATCATAAATATCAACCGTTTGCCATGCGTCTGAATTTTGATCACATGGTCGTGGAGATGCTGTGATGCTCTTTAAGTGTGAAAAATGGTCCTAAGTCATGTTTTTCAGCCCCATGGCGACTTTGAACAGTCACTAAATGAACTGTTGTAAGCCAAGGACTACTTGGAATGTCCTGTTGTCATCTCTGGCCCAGATCCAGGGTTCTGTACTTCCTACAACTTGTGCAGATTTAAGGACTTAAAAAGCAATGCAACAGGAAATACCAATTACCATCTAGGCCAGGGGTGGGCAAACTACGGCCCGCGGGCCACATCCGGCCCGTTGGTCTGTCCAATCTGGCCCGCCCTGAAAAAAAATCGCTGGGCGTGGCGTAATTGCCCTGTGCCGCATGGCCCCAAAGCTGCAAAACAGTGCGGAGCGATCTAGGGTAGGAAAGAAAAGAAATTTGCAAAGGCCTCGGCTGGGAGTTCGAAATCACCTTCGGTGCGACCTCTCCGAAGGTGAGTCCCCGCCGATCCCCTTTTTTTCCGGGCTTCCAGGCTTAAACTTTGCAAAGGCAAAGCTTGCAGGCTAGAGCGTCTTCCCGCCGAGGAGCGGGAAGGGTTCCACCCGCGGGCGGGGCAGGCTGCTTGGAGCCACCTAAAGCTAGGCCGCTGCTGGTGGAGCTTTGCCCTGCCTTGGTGCCCCGTTCCCGGCTCAGCGGTCCTGCTCGGGCGGCACTTTAAAAGCCTGCTCCCAGCACCCGAGCAACTTCCCAGCAACTTTCGGCTTCGTTTTAACTCGCGGGTGCTCGCGCCTGGCCCCGAGCCGTGCGGCGGAAGGAAGCCCGGCGGAAGGGCGGGCAGGCTGCTTGGAGGAGGCTCGGGCTTCCCCTCCGCCAGGCGCGGCGCCCGCAAGTTAAACGCGAAGCCGAGTTGCTGGGAAGTTGCTCCGTTTTCCAGGGCTTTGCAAAGGCAAAGTTTGCAGGCTGGAGCGTCTTCCCGCCGAGGAGCGGGAAGGGTTCCGCCCGGTGGGCGGCGGGCTGCTTGGAGCGGGCTGCCGTGCGGCTCGGGCGAGCGCCCACGAGTTAAAACGAAGCTGAAAGTTGCTGGGAAGTTGCTCTGGTGCTGGGAGCAGGCTTTTAAAGTGCCGCCTGAGCAAAGTTTAAGCAGCCCGCCCACCCGCCGGGCGGTGAACCCTTCCCGCTCCTCGGCGGGAAGACGCTCCAGCCTGCAAACTTTGCCTTTGCAAAGCCCTGGAAAACCGAGCAACTTCCCAGCAACTTTCGGCTTCGTTTTAACTCGCGGGCGCTCGCGCCTGGCGGAGGAAGCCCAGAGCCTCCTCCAAGCAGCCTGCCCGCCCGCCCGCCGGGCTTCCCTTCCGCCGCGCTGCGCCTGGCCCCGAGCCACGCGGCAGAGGAAGCCCGGTGGGCGGGCAGGCTGCTGGAGGAGGCGACCGCGGTGCTCCGGGAGCAGCAAGAAGCAGTTTCGCCCTGGCTCCGCTCAGGTGTCCGGCTGGGGCTGTCAGGAGTTGCTACCGCCGGCGCAGCTCGTGCGGCTCAGTCCCGCGTTGCCTTGGGAAGGAAAAGGCAAAACCAGAAGCCGCTGAGCCTGAGCCTCCGGTGCCGCTGCTCCCGTTGCAAAGCACTGCCGCGGCTCTTCCTTTTGCCTTTCCCTTCCCGAGGCAACGCGGGACTGGAGCCGCGGAGCCGCGCCGGAGGTAGCAACTCCTGACTCAGGGGGCCTCCGAGGGAGGGAGCCTCCGAGGGGAGGGGAAGGAGGAGAAGAGGGGGAAGGGGGGCGATTCCCAAAAATCTTGTGCTGACCCGGCCCGCCTGTCAAATTTTAAAAGTCAATGTGGCCCCCGAGCCAAAAAAGTTTGCCCACCCCTGATCTAGGCCCATGAACCTATGGCATGTGAGCCGCAGGCAAATTTAACCTTTAGTGTGCATGCGCACACCTCACAGCTGATTTGAGGCCTTTTTCGGCCTCCCAGAGGCTTGAGGAAAGCCTTTGCAGGCCGAAAAATAGGCCAGTTTCATCACTTCCTGTATTTCCAGAAATACCGGAAGTGACAAAATGGGCCCACTTTTCGGCCTGCACAGGCTTTCCTCAAGCCTCTGGGAGGCCAAAAATCAGCTGGGAGGTGCAGTGCAGATAAGGGGCAGCAGGAGGGGGATTGCACATTGCCTCTGGGTGCTGGCACGTGAGCGTGCGCACGCAAGCACACACGCAACTTTTGGCACAGGAGCCCAAAAGCCACCACTGATCTAGGAATAGAAAAAAATTGGCATTGTGAGGAAACCGAGAGAAGGATGAGGGCAAGTGTGAAGATACTGAGATGAGGGTGGAAAAATATTTCAGTTTAAATGGAAATTTCTTGTGGTTCTAATCCAGGGATGGGATTCAGCTGGTTTGGACCGGTTCGGGTGAACAAGATGTTAATTTTACATCTGGTTCGCCAAACCGGTAGTTCCAGTGACTGGTTAGCCCCTCCCCTCCCAGGAGTCCCCACGTGGCCCATTTGGGATCCCAGGTAAGTACAGGGCCCGCGTGGGGGCTTGGGGAGAGTGAAAAACGGGCCTCCTGGAGGCTCCGGAAACAGGGCCATTGTCAGGATTCCGGCAGTGACCCCCAATTAAATTGTGAGTCTCGAGCCAAACTTCCAAAACTTCTGAAGGATTTGTTGGGAGTTAACATCTCCGGCACTGCCTGGGTGCAGCTGACTCTGAGACACATCATTCATTGTTACCCTTGACCCTGGTTTTCCCCCACCCACCCCGGATGTATTGTAATTCATATTCTCCAATGGGACACCTCCATAGCCCAGAGTCATCAGTCATGCTCCCCAGTTAGATATTTGCACAGCAGAAACTTCGGTTACCTAGTTACTATCTTTGAAAACATGTATGGAATGCAATTTCAGTTTGCAAGCTGCCGCACTGCTTCCCCCTCCCTTTCTGTTGGCAACTCTGAAAAGACCATAGAAATGTTTTATGAGTTGACACCTGTTTCCGGCTCCTGAAGGGCCCCCAGAGCACCTCCGGAGCCTGGGGGGATGCTGTTTTCTCCTTCCCAAAAGCTCGAGCAAAGCCTCCAGAGCCCGGGGAGGACAAAAACGGCCCCCTCCCCCCACCTTGGTGCAGGAGGCTGACTAGGCCACGCGCACCACGGCCACACTCATCCAGCAACAGGGCTGAGAACCAGTTACTAAAAATTTTGAATCCCACCCCTGTTCTAATTACAGTTGGCCAACTAAAAATTTCAAGTGTGGAAGGAGAAAAAAGGTGGTTTGTACAGTGATGGATCATGGGAGAGGAAAAAAAATGGAAAGGGAATATAATTTTCCTTCTTTGTCATAAAATTAAAACCCCACTGAGTCGTTCATTCATGTTTTTATCATGTATGGTAAAGGATTGTACTGTCCAGAGAAATTTTATCTATCACAAGAGACTTCGAATTTGGCAAATTTAAGACTTGTGGACTTCCAACTCCCAGAATTCCTGAACTAACATGACTGGAGGAGGAATTCTGGGAGTTGAAGTCCATAAAACTTAAATCTGTCGAGTTTGAAGGCCCCCAGGTCTATCAGGTGGATCAGAAGTTTAATAAATTTAAAGGTAATACGGCCTGGTCTCATTTTGGAACAGAGATAAAAAAGGAGGGGGTGGGAAATGAAATAATGACTTTTGGGGAAGAAGTAAACCTCTTCTCTTTAATATTAAACACCACAAATTTCCCCAAACCTTGTTAATCAGCGTGTATAGTGTACCTATGATAGCTTGTCAATTGTTGTTTAGTTTGGACAGAAGGGATTCAGTTTATAAGCTCTGATTTTCCCCTACTTGTCCCTTTCCAGAAATTTGGACTTAACTCACAAAATTAGTTAGATAAAGTTAACCACAACCTACTCTTTGATCAGATAGAAAAATGTGGGCTAGACAGCCTCACCCCCAGATGGATTCCTAACTGGTCGTCTGCTCTTGCAAACGTGCTGATCGGCTCAGTTTATCTATCATCACTAACGGAGCCCGACAGCTGATCAACCACACTCAATGTGTAGCCCTCAGTGGAACTGCATCTACATGGAGGGAAGTATGCAGTGGGGCACCCCAAGGCTCTGTTTTAGGCCCAGGACTCTTCAATGGTTTGGACGAGGAGATAAATGGGGAACTCATCAAATTTGCAGATGACACCAAGCTGGCAGGAATAGCCAATACTCCAGAAGATAGGCTCAAGGTACAGAAGGATCTCGACAGACTTGAACATTGGGTCCTATCTAACAAAATGAAATTCAGTATAGAGAAAAGTAAAGTTTAACACGTAGGGAAGAAAAATCAAATGTACAGATACAGATTAGGTGAAGCCCGGCTCAAGAGCAGTAACTGTGAGAGGGATCTTGGACAATACTTAAATATGAGCCAGCCGTGTACGGCAGCACCCAAAAAATCCAACACAATCCTAGGCTGCATCAATAGAGGGATAAAATCAAGATCATGTGAATACCACTTTATAATGCCTTGGTAAGGCCACACACTTGGAAGACTGCATTCACTTTTGATCGCCACGATGTAAAAAAAGATGTTGAGACTCTAGAAAGAGTGCAGAGAAGAGCAACCAGGATGATTAGGGGGCTGGAGGCTAAAACACGTGAAGAGCGGTTGCAGGATTCGGGTTTGGCTAGTCTGGAGAAAAGAAGGACTAGGGCTGTGATAGCGAACCTATGACACATGCCGCAGGTGGCACGCAGAGCAATTTGTGCTGGCACATGAGCTGCGGGCAAACTTGCTTCCCTGCGCATGTGCGCGCCTCACAGCTGATTTTCGACCTCCCAAAGGCTCGAGAAAGGCTTCTGCAGGCTTTGCAGGCCAAAAACTAGGCCCGTTTTGTCACTTCCTGTTTTTCCGGAAATACCAGAAGTGACAAAACGGGCCTAGTTTTCGCCCTGCAAAGCCTGCAGAAGCCTCCCTCAAGCCTCTGGAAGCCTCAAACCTGAAAATCAGCTGTGAGGTGCAGTGCAGGTAAGGGGCGGTGGGGAGGATAAGGGTGGGGGGGATTGCGCACGCATGCGTAGGGGCATAGGGGATGTGCATTGCCTTCTGCAAGCACATGCACAATTTTTACCACAGGAGCCCAAAAAGTTTAGGCACCACTGGACTAGGGGGCACATGATAGCAGTCTTTCAGAATCTGAGGGGTTGCCCCAAAAAAGATGGGGGTCAACCTATTCTCCAAGCACCTGAAGGCAGGACAAGAAGCAATAGATGGAAACTAATTAAGGAGAGAAGCAACTTAGAACTAAGGAGAAATTTCCTGACAGAACAATTAAACTTGCCATCAGAAGTTGTGGATGCTTCATCACTGGAAGTTTTCAAGAAGAGATTGGTCAACCGTTTGTCTGAAATAGGATAGGGTCTCCTGCTTAAGCAAGGGGTGGGACTAGAAGACCTCCAAGGTCCCTTCCAACTCTGTTATTCTGTCAAGCAACCCGTCAAGGACAATCTGTATTGTGACCAAGTTAAAACCACAATGGCAGTGTTCACACCATTTTTTGTGACAAATCAATACATAAAGTCTTCACTGATAGGCTGCTTTAGACAACAAGATTTCAAACACATGAAGGCATTTTAGTGTAGCCTTGAATATTGTGTGAATATTGTGTGAACAGCCTAAGCATTATATTCTATTTCTCCCCCAAAATTTTGCAGATGGTTGAATACATAACACACCCATTTTAGAAGAGATTGTAAGGTGTGGACCCGAGTTGATGGTTCCTATGAGAATAATCTCTCAGTTAAAATATTACTTCATATTTTTAATACATTGTACAGTTGGAAACCAGATTTCCAGATGGGAAAACACGATTCCTGTCTCTCTTCACATTTTAGTTTTGTGTTCAATCTGTTCTTGGAACCGCAAATGTAATTTTGACAGTGAGAACAATCAACCCATGTGTGAGATTGTGGCTAAGAAAAACCACCAGGATTCAAAGTTGATCCAAGGAAAAAGGTTTTATTGTAACATTTCTGCAGAAACGGGTTTGTTGTGAATCAATAAAAGTGAATAACCTAAATGCAAAGTAGGGGTTGAAAACCTGCACACTTGATTGGTCCTTATACAACAACTTGGGATTGGGCCAGAACCAGTCCCTGATTGGCCACTTTTGGGACTGTCCTTATTGGTCAGTAGTTTGAACTTGTTGCACATTTTCATTGGTTAATAAGGCAGCAGCTAACCCTATAAAAGGGTTACTGCTGCCCATAGCATTGCTCTGTTATGTTCTATCACTTTATTAAAGAGTTGAAGTCACTGGTCAGATGTCTGGTCTCCCTTATTCTCCATACATAACAGGGTTCCTGCCCTGGCAGGTGGGAGGAACGAATACAAGTTGCATTTTATTATCTTTCATGGTGCCTAGCTCGTAACAGACACTTCTTTATCCGGTATCTAGCATTTCAAAGGCATTCCAAAATGTGTGATAGTTCCCAGCACTTCAAAAACATTCCAAGATCAGTTCTAATCAGTGCTAGGTACTGCCTTTTCTCACTTCAAAAGGAAAACCTCCCTTTTTCATCTTGAGTTTTGAGTCAAAAAATGAATACACTTCCCACACATGGAACAGAAGTTGCCCTCGGAAGTTGTGGGAGCGCCATCACTTGAGACCTTCAAGAGGAGATTGGACTGCCATTTGTCAGAAATGGTGCAGGGTCTCCTGCTTGGGTGGGGGGTTGGACTAGATGACCTACAAGATCCCTTCCAACTCTGATTATCTGTTATTATCAATTCCACATTCTCTTCTATGTTCTCATGGAAAGTAAAAAATTCAGAAGCCTGGAACCAAAAAAAAAAAAAAAAAAATGCTCTGTCTCTTGAAATATAAGCTACATCCCAAAACCTTTCTTTGGGATGTTTCATATTTATTGTTTGAATGCTATTTTTCTAAATTGCTGATCTGGTTCCATTCACATGGATAGGGTGAAGGTGCATATATATAAAAAAGGAAAATCCCAATAAAACGATAAAGTGAACAATCATACAAACAATGGAAAAGTAGTCGTGCAATAAATATCCATTACAGTAATATAATTGAGCTGGTGCCTGAAATATTGTAAGATAATGGTTCAAACTCCGAGCATCATCAAAAGGTCTTCTTTTTCATCTATATGATGGCACCTCAATTGATATCATGTGATGAAACATCTGCAAGAAAACAATGAAGCTCAGAGAGCACCAATGACCTCACAGATCTCCTCCTCCTCCTCCTCCTAACCCTCCTCCATTTGAGCACTGATGATGTTCCCTAGTTGGGTCATGAAACATCTCCAGTACAAGAACAAGCTCAGAGAGCACCAAGGATCCTATAGTTCAACCCCGAGCTACAAATATTTGCTTCTACTGCTATCTATCTATCAATCAATCATCTTTTTATCTCTATCTATCCATCGTTTGTCTGTCTGTCTGTGTCTGTTTCTGTCAATTGTTTATATCCTTTTGTCTATCTCTCTTTCTCATCTACCATCTCTCTATCTCATACCTCTATCTCTATCTTTCTAGCATCTCTCTCTCTCTCTCTCTCATCTACCTATATAACAATCTCATCTCTGTCTCTCTCCATCCATCATCTATCATCTTTCACCTCTCTCAATCTACCTATCGATGATCTCTCTTGTATCTTTCTATCTCTATATCTCAATCTCTATTCTATCTCTTTCTATCCTCTCTCTCTCTCTCTCATCTATACCTATATACCAATCTCATCTCTCTCCATCCATCTCTCCATCCATCATCATCATCATCATCATCATCTCTCTCTCTCTCTCTCTCTCTCTCTCTCTCTCTCTCTCTCTCTCTCTCATCTATCTCAATCTCTATCTAGCTACCTATATCTATATCTATCTATATCTCTTATATCTATATCTATCCATCTCTATCTATCTATCCATCTATCTCTATCGATCTCTATCTATCTCTATCCATTTATATCTATATCTCTTATATCTATATCTATCTATCCATCTCTATCGATCAATCGATTGATCAATCTATATATCTATAGCTAGCTACATCTATAGCTATAGCTATCTCTATAGCTATCTCTTTATATCTCTATATCTATCTATAGCTATAGCTAGCTATCTAGCTAGCTATTTATATTTATCTATCTATCTATCTATCTATCTATCTATCTATCTATCTATCTATCTATCTATATCTAACCTAACCTAACCTAACCTTATCTATCTATCTATCTATCTATCTATCTATCTATCTATCTATCTATCTAATCTAATCTAACCTAACCTAACCTAACCTAACCTAACCTTATCTATCTATCTATCTATCTATCTATCTATCTATCTATCTATCTATCTATCTATCATCTATCTATCTATCTATCTATCTCTTCTATCTATCTGTCATATATCTATCTTAATACCAGATCAACCAAGCAGTTAACAACTGCATAATCAAGGAAGTACTTACCCACCCTCCCTCCAACCCTTACAGGGCAAGCCACTGGTATATAAACAGAGAGCAAACACCCCTTCCTTTTAGCCTGATGATGTTATACCTAGACCTAAATGCCTCCCTGGGGGAAAAAAACCCATAATATTCCCGAAGAAGAAGTTGAGATGAAGGTGCTCGTGACATTCATTGGTCCTTCTCTCCTTGTTACCTATTGACTGATTAGTCACCCTGGTCTTGATTGTCCCGTCTGCTGTGCCAAGATAACAATTCTTCCCTGTCATAGGCAGCTGAGACAAACAGCTTGTAAGCGGTGAAGGTTCATCAGAGTGAAAAGGCACACAAAAGAGCGCATTTGCCATGCGTTAAGAAAAATAATTGTGAGCAAAAAAATATAATCCTTCGTCTAAAAATAAACATTTTGATTTAAGTCCGTGTCAGCTGAAGATTGAATGATAGGCCCTCTTCCAATTGCATGATTCTTAAGAGAATTTCAATCTATTTTGGCCTGGAAAAAAACTCCCTACAGATTCTCAGTTATTCAGGTTGTCTCAAAGGTTCTTTTTTTCAGGAGGCAACTGGACTTTCTGGTTTTTCTTTTGAAGACATTTCACTTCTCATCCAAGAAGCTTCTTCAGCTCTGACTGGATGGTGGGGAATGGAAGGAAGGAAGTCCAGTTGCCTCCTGAAAAAGTCCCTTTGGGACAACCAGGACCTGGATGGCTGAGAATCTCTACAGACTTTTAGCTATACAATTTGGGATTAAGACCTTTCAAATGGTGGAGGAGTAGGAATGGATTTCCAGAGGAAAAACTGCAGACTTACAGGAACCATTTGCACTACTCAGGTGACCCTGAAGACACAGATAAACCTCCAAGTGGCCTCGGTGGCTCTCTAAAAGGATGCAAATGACCAGCTGCCTGCAGGGAATATAAATCCTTCCCTTCCCCTCCATCCAGTCAGAGCTGAAGAAGCTTCTTGTCTTCGAAATGTCTTCAAAGCAAAATGTCTTCAAAGAAAAATGAGAAAGTCCAGTTGCCTCCTGAAAAAGCACCTTTGGGAAAGTTTGGCCTGGAGAGATTTAAGAAACTGAAAAGAAATAAGCCACCTCATCCAGATCCACGGGGTAGTCTGTGATCAAAGTGGGAGTCTTCTCAAACAACTCTCCTTTATAACTCCTCCATTTGCCCGCCGGGATGTAGATGTCTCGTTCCTGTTTCCCCATCTCCAAGACCGGAGCCACCATCAAGGTGTCTCCGATGAGAAACTGGGAATCGATCTTGTGGGCAGATTCATCCCCAGGAGCGATCCACCAGATAGGCCGTATGATGGGATCCCCTGTGGTCGTGATCTCCCCGGCCAGTTCCAGCAAGAGAGGGGCCACCAAGGACTCGTGAAGCTTGGTGAACTTCAGGGCGATTTCGATGACCTCCTTATCGTAGAGCCAAGGCGGGATGGAGAACTGCATGGAGGGCATGAAGGCGGATAACTCCAGCCAATGGATGTAGAGTTCCCGGTCCGGGATTTCCATAGCGCCGTCAGTTTTATCTGGAATAAAATTTCCACCGATCATATCCGGTAGGATGAAATGGTATCCCAGAAGGCCAATACTTAGGACTGTGGGAATTATGGATTTTAGCCCAAGCTCGTATCCCCAAATTGAATCCCTGTCAATAATACGAATGAAACACGAGATGTGCTGGGTCTGGTAACCCACGCGAACTTCTGCAAGTTCATAAAAGGGGCTGGCCATTTCTGCATAATACTTGGACCAGGTGCTGGGGTCCAGAAGAGGTTGGAAGAAGGTGGTGAACCCTTTGGGAAGGTAGCATGTCTCCCCAGCATCAAACTTGAAGGAGGATATGCCATATTTTAAGCCAAGTTCCTTTAAGTGGCTGTGAAACCAATCTCTGACTGAAGGGTTAGTGAAATCCAAAATGGCGCCAATTCCATTCCACCATTTCACCATGGCAGGGGATGTCTCGTTTCGTTGCATGACAAAAAAACGTTTCTCGATTCCTTCCTTAAAGTTTGGTGATTTCTCGTGGACAAACGGGTGGATCCACACCGTAACATTAAACCCGTCCTTCTTGAGCTTTTCAAACATCTCTTCTGCACGAGGAAACTTCAAGACGTCGAAGTCAAAGTCACCGTAATTCTGCGTGTACATATCGTCGATTTCAATATGGCTGGCTTTAAATCCGTGTTTCAGGATCATTCGGGCGAATTCCTGAATTTTCTTTTGATCGATCTCCTTTTTGTAAAGGGCCCAGGTGGACCAGACAGGAAACCTGAACATCTGTTCTGAAGGAACTTTAGAAGGTCTCCTGAAATAATTCTGCGACATGTATTTATGGGTGGAAGTCATGTCTGGAGCCGTGCAGATATGGTAACATAACCTTGGGAAAACTTGATTCTCCAGCAAAGAACCATATGGAGAATCTTTGTACTTGGCTTGGAAAACAAGAGAGGGTTCCGTGGCGTTGAAGCCGAGGTGGAAAGGAACCGAGTCGTTGATCTTGATAGCTACTGCTTTGGAGGACAACCAATATCTCTCCAGGACACCTCCGAAGTTGTTCCGAAAAGAATAGACGTCGCTGGTCACATACGGCATGGGTTCCTGGTATCCTGGAAGCTTGATCGGCCAATGCTGGACACTCATCTCATAGCCTCCATACCAGGAGGCATCTCCCCAGAACATTTTGTGGTCCACCGTCGTGTCCGCTAGAAACTCTTCCCAGGTGATGGAGTAGCAGCTCACGGTCCTCTTCGGTTGAATTGCTCTGATCAGGAAACGGATCTTTCTTTTATCTGTCCTGGAACAAGCCAACGTGGCTGTGTCCTGGGAGCAAGACTCCAGATCCAGGGCACCGGATCGAAAGGTCAACCTGAAGAGGACGTCTCCATCCCCGTTCTTGATGGTGAAGCCATCTTTTTGCAACTCCAACTTTTCAATCTCCATTCTCTCTGTCGCCTGGAAGAGGAAGACACAGGAACACCCAAATGCTACCGCTATTAGAAGTAAGCCCACGATGAACAAGGGACACGCCACACGACGGAACGGTGAGGATGCTGGAGGCATCTGACCGGGTTCCTGCTCCTTCTGCAGCTGTCCGCCTTTCCCTCGACGATGGACGGGCCGAGTCTGCATTTCGGAAGAACTGGTGACTCAGTCTGGATGTTGCGCCTGAGAGGAAAAGAAAAATGAAATGTTGACATTGGGTCTTGCTGTTTAGATGAGTTTCTTGTGACAGGTACAGCTAGTCCACATTAAGCACTTAAAGTGGGGCAGGAGGGTCAAACTCAAGGCCCACGGGACAGATCTGGCTCGTGGGGTGTTTAGATCTGGCCCGCAGAGTCAGCCTGGCTTGGCCTGTGGTGCCTCTGCCAGCAAAAACGGGACACATTTTTGCTAGCGGAGATCTATTAAAACAAACTCGAAGCAAAACAAAGGAGAAAGGTTTCCCCTTTTGCATTTGAGAAGGCAAGAAGGGAGGGGACAACATCTATCAAGCACTTACAAGTAAAAAAATTGTACCACTTTTATTCTACTGCACTAAAAACAGTCGGAAGTCAATGCTTTCCTTTCTTTTTTCCCCTTCTCTCTCTCTCTCTCTCTCTCCCATTTTCCCTTCTTCATTTCCCCCCTTTCATTTGTATTTTATACAGGTGACAACTGACTTACGACAGTTCATTTAGTGACCATTCAAAGTTACAACAGCACTGAAAAAAGTGACATTGCAGCCTTCCCCAGGGTCACATTATCCAAATTCAGACCACTTTGGCAAGCGACTCGTAGTTATGACAGTGGGTCCCATGAGCCCCTTCTGTGACCTTCTGACCAGCCAAGTCCACAGGGAAGCCAGATTCACTTAACGATCGTGTGACTAACTTAAGAACTGAAGAATCAGACAGAATACCTGTCTGATCTTGATGAAAACAAATCACCGGGGCCTGATGGATTACATCCCAGAGTTTCAAAGGAGCTGGCAGAGGTCATCTCAGAACCACTGCACCATATCTTTCAAAAATCCTGGAGCACCGGGGAACTACCAGAGGACTGGAAAAGAGCTGATGTGGTTCCCATCTTCAAAAAAGGAAGAAAAAAAAACAGACCCAGGAAACTATAGACCAATCAGCCTAACATCAATACCCGGGAAGATACTGGAAAAGATAATAAAAAAACAGATCTGCCAACATCTAGAAACAAGTAAAGTAATAACGAGCAGTCAGCACGGGTTTGGTAAGAACGAATCTTATTTCATTCTTCAACACAGTGACTAAATTAGTAGACCAGCAAAATACTGTGGACATAATATATTTAGATTTCAGCAAGGCATTCGACAAAGTAGACCACAACCCACTTCTTAGTAAGCTAGAAAAAAGTGGAATAGATAGCACCACCACTAGATGGACTCGCAACTGGCTGGCAAACCGTCTTAAGCCCAGGACTCTTCAATATCTTCATTAATGACTTAGATGAGGGAATAGAAGGGGAACTCCACTCCAGCCAATAACTCCGAGACAGGCATCTTCTCAAAAGTTCTGTTTTATTTGGGTAGTAAACTGGCACATCTGGGGAATCCCGAATCGGAAAGTTCCGGATTTCCTTACAATAAGTAAAAAACTACAAATCCACCCCCTGTGCCCATCATCGCATCAACATGCCCCAATCACCATCCGTCCCAACTTGAGACGCCCTCTCACCCAGGTGCAGAAATAACATGACCTTGAATTAGAAAAAAAGAATGTTATTATGTCTAATTACATACACTCTAAGAAATCCCCCCCTCCCATTTTCCCAGGCTCAAGAATGTGGCAGTGTGGAAGCCTCTGGTGTCAATATGGCTTCCAAAGCTGACAGGGCTGACGGGGTCTCTATGGAAGCCCAGGCTGCTCCTCTCCTGGCTCCAGATGAAACGGGACGACTTCCTGCAGCCAACTCTCCATGGCCACTCACCCCAGGACAATTTAACAATTCAATTTAATCCCCCCATTTAACGACCCCATAATCCCTTGCGGGGCGAAGTTCAGGCAACTAAAATAAGCTGAGTGTTTACTGGCCAGATGCCCTTCCAGTCGCCAATAAGGAGTTCGCAGCAGATGCATTCTCGTTGTGCTCGGAGAGAGAAATATCTGCCTCAGTTTGGAAGTGTCTGGTCTCAATATGGCTTCCAAAGCTGACAGCCATAGGTTGAGGATGACCTGTAGTTTGATAAGTTTAATCCAATTATTTATTATTATTATTATTATTATTATTATTATTATTATTATTATTATTATTATTATTATTATTATTATTATTATTAATTACAAACAGAACCGGGCTCTCAAGGGTAGCTCCGAGGCTTCTAAGTAGACATGCAGAACCACTTGGCTCCATCTTCTACTCGGAGGATACAAACAACAACCACCTCAGAATACAAATGTTGTTTACCTTGGACGACCTAATTTAGGAATCCTGGTCCTTGGCAGTAGGATTTCTTTTGCAATTATTCGGCCCTTCCGTCTCGGGCCAAAGCCAGCGTCCGCTCGCCTGCGGCTCTGTCCAGCTCAGCTGATCAAGGATACTTATGCAATCCCGTGGCCCAGCTGGACATGTGCCAGGATAGCCCTGGCCATTGAAATAACTGGGGGGGAGGGGAGGAGGAAGGGCGAAAAAGACATTTTAGAGGGAGGGTGTCCTGGAAGCGGGCGGTGGAAGGCAGAAATAGCTCCAAGGTCTCTGCCGGTGAGATCTGGCAGTGTTTCACAAGTTTAGCAACTTTAGGAGATGTGGACTTCAATTCCCAGAATTCCCCAGCCGGACATGACGGATGAGGTTACCTGGTTTGGAATGAAATGTTTGCAAGAAAAATGCCAAGCTCAGAGGATCAAAGACCCAACAGTTGTTCTCCTCCTCCTCCTCCTCCTCCTCCTCCTCCTCCTCCTCCTCCTCCTCCTCCTCCTCCTCCACCACCACCACCACCACCACCACCACCACCACCACCACACCACCACCTCCTCCTCCCTACTCTATTCTAGTACTGATGATGTTATGTAGTTGGGTAATGAAAAGTCTGCAAGGAAACAAGTAAGCTCAGAGAACATCAGGGACCCCACAGTCCCCATCTTCCTCCTCCTCCTCCTCCTCCTCCTCCTCCTCCACCATTACTACCTCCTCCCCACTCTATTCTAGTACTGATGATGTTACCTAGTTAGGTAATGAAATGTCTGCAAGCAAACCACATAGCTCAGAGATTACTTAGGACCTCACAGTCCTCCTCCTCCTCCTCCTCCTCCTCCTCCTCCTCCTCCTCCTCCTCCTCCTCCTCCAATCAAGTAAAGAATATCCCAGTCAATTTATCAACTCAGACCAACAATCAAACAGCCTAATCAAGGAACCAACAACAATATTTGCACCAACACTGATAGGATAACCATTAGTATATAAACAGAGAGCAAACCCCACTCCCTTCTAGCACTGATAAAGTTACCTAGTTGGGTAATGAAATGTCTGCAAGCAAACCACCTAAATCAGAGAGCACTCAGGACCTCACAGTCCTCTTCCTCCTCCTTCACCTCACTCCCTTCTAGCACTGATGATGTTACCTATTTGGGTAATGAAACGTCTGCAAGCAAACTACCAAACTCAGAGAGTACCAAGGATTCCCCCTCCTCCTCTTCCCTGCAAAACCCACTCCCTTCTGGCACTAATGATGTTCTCTAGTTGGCCCATGAAACCACCCCAAATAAAACCCAACAAGCTGAGTTAGTACCAAGGACGCCAACACACACACACACGGCTCTCCCTGCCTCCCATAGCACCAGTCCCTTTTTTCGGATGGGACTCTTCCCCACTTTCTCTTCTTGTTATTCCACGGGAAAAAGCCATTTTGTTTTCCTAAATTATGTGTGCATTTTGCTTTCTAACTTTTTTTTTTTCTTTTTCTTAAAGCGCTGCCAGTTTGGGGCATGAAAGTAACCTCACCAAGTTTCTCTTTTGCAGTACAGTTTGTTCTTTTATAAACTGCCTCTCTCCCCCTCATTGCTCGTGCACACACCGATGCACTCGCTCGCTCACTCACACACACACACAAACACACACACTTTCTTTGGCAAGCGACAATGGTCCTTTTTAAGGGAAGTTTAACCTGGATAATCCTCCTTTCTTGGTTGAAGGGTAAGTGCGTTATTCCTCTGCGGCTTCTTTCATTGATTTTCTATTAATTCTGCTTATCAATCCGATTAAGCGCAAATGAAATATTTTTCCCTTCCTTTCAAGGAATCCTGTTTTTATTTTTTGTGGGGGAAACTTCTTGTGTCTTTTGTGGTGGGTTGGCTGCCCAGGACAACGAAAGGACTTTGTAAGTCTCTGTGTGCAGCAAAAGGCTATTTGAATTAAGGGAAATCGAAGTTTTAGGAAAAGTCTCGCAAAATGACACATCCTAAATGTCTACGGAGACCTTTGTCTACTCAATCATCCAGGTCATGGTTGTCCCAAAGGTGCTTTTTTCAAGAAGCAACTAGACTTTCTTGTTTTTTCCTTGAAAACCTTTTGCTTCTTGTCCAAGAAGTTTCTTCAGTTCACAGCACATCCTAAACCACCGTGCTGAAGTCTGTAGAGTCGAAGGAGGAAGCAATTTGAAATCTAAATCAACCACGAAAACAGGATGGATGTCATGTTCTCATGCTGGCTTTACCTTTCAAGAAAATTTATGAGAATCAAGTCCTTGGGATAGAGTCCCAGTTCCCTAGGAGAAAGATTAGGTTGGCTATGGGACTCCCTCATAATTGTCAAAAATAGGGAATAGTTTAACTAAATTAGGAGACTGGAGGATAAATCGTTCGGAGGAGGAGGAGGAGGAGGAGGAGGAGGAGGAGGAGGAGGAGGAGGATGGAATGGAATGGAATGGAATGGAATGGAATGGAATAGAATAGAATAGAATAGAATAGAATAGAATAGAATAGAATAGAATCAGGAATAGAATCAGGAATAGAATAGAATAGAATGAAATGGAATAGAATAGAACAGAACAGAACAGAACAGAACAGAATAGAATAGAATAGAATAGAATAGAATAGAATAGAATAGAATAGAATAGAATAGAATAGAATAGAATAGAATCAGGAAAGAATAGAATGGAATGGAATGGAATGGAATGGAATGGAATGAAATGGAATGGAATAGAATAGAATAGAATAGAATAGAATAGAATAGAATAGAATAGAATAGAATAGAATAGAATAGAATAGAATCAGGAAAGAATCAGGAAAGACTAGAATAGAATCAGGAAAGACTAGAATAGAATCAGGAATAGAATCAGGAATAGAATAGAATGAAATGGAATAGAATAGAATAGAACAGAACAGAACAGAACAGAATAGAATAGAATAGAATAGAATCAGGAATAGAATAGAATCAGGAATAGAATAGAATAGAATCAGGAAAGAATAGAATGAAATGGAATGGAATAGAATAGAATAGAATAGAATAGAATAGAATAGAATAGAATCAGGAAAGAATCAGGAAAGACTAGAATAGAATCAGGAAAGACTAGAATAGAATCAGGAATAGAATCAGGAATAGAATAGAATGAAATGGAATAGAATAGAATAGAACAGAACAGAACAGAACAGAATAGAATAGAATAGAATAGAATCAGGAATAGAATAGAATCAGGAATAGAATAGAATAGAATCAGGAAAGAATAGAATGGAATGGAATGGAATGGAATAGAATAGAATAGAATAGAATAGAATAGAATAGAATCAGGAAAGAATCAGGAAAGAATCAGGAAAGAATCAGGAAAGACTAGAATAGAATCAGGAATAGAATCAGGAATAGAATAAAATAGAATGAAATGGAATAGAACAGAACAGAACAGAACAGAACAGAACAGAATAGAATAGAATAGAATAGAATAGAATAGAATAGAATAGAATAGAATAGAATCAGGAAAGAATCAGGAAAGACTAGAATAGAATCAGGAATAGAATCAGGAATAGAATAGAATAGAATGAAATGGAATAGAATAGAATAGAACAGAACAGAACAGAACAGAATAGAATAGAATAGAATAGAATCAGGAAAGAATCAGGAAAGACTAGAATAGAATCAGGAATAGAATCAGAATAGAATAGAATAGAATGAAATGGAATAGAATAGAATAGAATAGAATAGAACAGAACAGAACAGAACAGAATAGAATAGAATAGAATAGAATAGAATAGAATAGAATAGAATAGAATAGCAGTTGAATTATACCAATTCAGATAAGTGACTGTCCAGCCTCTTCTTAAAAAACCTCCGGTGATGGAGCATCCACGATTTCTGGAGGCAAGCTGTTCCACTGGTTAATACAGTGAACGATTGAGGAAACTAGATATGTCTAGTCTAAAGAAGAGAAGGACTAGGGGTGACGTGATAGCAGTCTTCCAATATTTTTGGGGGGTGAGGGTCAACCTAAAGCACCTGAAGGCAGGAAAAGAAACAACGGATGGAAACTAACAAAGGGGAGAAGCAACCTAGGACGAAGAAGAAATTTTCTACAGTCAGAACAATTCATCAGTGGAACAGCTTCCATCCAGAAGTTGTGGGTGCTCCATCACTCCATTAAATGGCTTGAGCAGGAGGGTGGACTAGAAGACCCTTGTTGGAGTCTGACTCAGAGGGGGAGGCCGAGCAGCTGACAGGGAGTGGGAGTGTGGCCTCTGTTGGCTGTGGAGGAAACTGGGGAAGGGCAAAATCCGGCTGGGCACAGCAGGGGAGAGGTAGAACAAGTGAGAGGGAGTTCAGAGGAAGACCCAGGCCCACCCCCTCTTCATCCTAGGGCACGCAGGGAGGAACGGAGAAGGGAGCAAAGTGAGTTGCGTGGCTTACGGGAGAGGAAAGGGTCCTGATTCCCTTCATTAGCCACACCTGGGAATGAGAGTTTAAAAGAGATGCATGCTGAGTGCAACAACTGCTGGGAGCAAACGTGAGTTTATCTTGTGTTGACTTCGGTTATCTGTGTTCCTGGCATCTTCCCAACCATGTTGAGTTATTGCCATGCCTTCACATCTGTAATTCCTTCTCCTACCGTGCCAGACTAACTACCTCATTTTGCCTTGATTGGAGTTATAGTTACAGTTTTTGTTGACCACGTTTTGGACTTGATTCTCTGCAGCCAAAGGCTGTTGCTAGGAAAGTTTTTCTCCAGCCCAGAAGGTAACCAGGACATTGGGGGCAAAGTTTGGAGCTAATAAAGGGACTCCTACTGATTCTCTGACTGTGTTGCCTTTGTGCCATACCCTGGGTTGTATCACACCCAGGTATCACACCGTTGCTGTGGTTTGCCAGCAGCAGGTCCAGACGGCTGAGGTCTCGGAGAGTGAGGACACGGATGAGGGGCCTGTGTGTGATGCAGGGATGGGGCCAGGACCATCAGGGAGTGGAATGCTGCCTTCGGAGATTGTGGAGGCTGGCAGCAGTGATGAAGAGGCCCCCGAGGAGCCTGTGCTCAGTATGCATGTGCACAGAGCCGCTCTTTCCTTCGAGCAGCTGCAGCAGCACGGGTGACTTGGGAGTAAGGCTGCAAGGGAATGGCCCCTCCCTGAGAAGATAAAAGCCAGCTGAGAAACTGCAGATCTTTGCAGAAGGCAAAGAAGTTTGATACTCGAGCCCGGTGGACATTGGGAATATCTGACTTGGTGTTTGGAGACTCTTTGATTTATTGTTTAGGAACTTTATCTGTTGCTCTTGGCAGCCTTGCAAAAACTTGGCAAGGCTCTTCCTTATCAGAGCTAATTAGTTGGAAGCAGCCTTTTATCTGTGAAGAAACGGGATTCGTAAATGAAACATTAAAAGGTGGTGCTGTCACCTTTGTCTTGTGTTGGTTCTCTTTGAACCAGGTTTGGGTCAGAACAACCATTCACCTATTGATACGTATAAAGAATATAAAATAAAATAAAAAACCCTGACATCGAAAAACATAATACTTTCTTTATTCACCCCCAGATCTGGGAGGGCGCAGCTTTCTCATCCAAAATGTCCGCCTGCAGAAGTGTATCCACGCCTCGCCGCCTCACAAAGCGGAGAGGGTCCGCCTGTCCGAATGCAAGGCCCACTCCCCAGAGCATCAGTGGAGCTGGGACGGGGTGGCCTCGGCTGTGGTCAACCAATACACCAGGGAGTGCCTGACCATCTCCGATGCGGAAGAATTGGCCGTAGCCCAATTGTCGCCCTGCAAGGAGGAGGAGGAGGAGGAGACACTTCAGGCCTGGTCATGCAGCAAGAAAGGCCACTTGACCTTACAAGGACGCGGCCTTCACCTCAGCGCGAAGCTGGGAGGACACAGTGCCTTCGTGTCCCGGGAGAAAAGCAGATTCGGCAAGTGGAAGACTGGCACGGGGTCAATCATCTGTGCCACAGAGCTGGCAAGAGCCGCTGGACTCGGCGAGCCGAGAGAAGCCTCCTTGGACAACTTGGAGGAAGGACCCAAAAGTAAGGCAAAGACGGATGTTTTCACAAAATACGGATAGTCCTTGACTTATGATCATTCATTTAGCAATCATTTAGTAGCAACATCGTCCCTGAAGAAAGGGAATTACAATGGAGGCCTTGCACTTAAGACTGTCGTAGAGTCTCCGCTGCCATAGGGTCAAAATTAGGATATTTGGCAATTGGCATGGATTTATAGACTTCTATACCGCCTCAAAGTGTTTTACAGCCCCTCTCTAAGTGGTTTACAGGCTCAGCAAATTGCCCCCAACAATCTGGGTCCTCGTTTTACCATCCTTGGGAGAACGGAAGCCTGAGTCAACCTGGAGCCGGTCAGCATTGAACTGCTGGCAGTGGGCAGAGTTAGCCTGCAATGCTGCATTCTAACCACTGTGCCACCAGGCTCGCTCTATAATCTATCTGTCTATCTATTTATATCCATCTATCTATCTATCTATCTAGCACTATCGATCAATCTGTCTATCTATCTATCTATCTATCTATCTATCTATATCAACTATCATTGATCATCTATCTATCTATCTGTATCTATATCTATCTATCTATCTATCTATCTATCTATCTATCTATCTATCTATCTATCTATCTATCATCTATCTGTCTATCTATCTACCTATCTATCTATCTGTCTATCTATCTATCTATCTATCTATCTATCTATCTATCTATCTATCTATCTATCTATCATCTAATTATCTATCTATCTATCTATCTATCTGTATCTCTATCTATCTATCTATCTGTCATCCCTATCTATCTATCTATCTATCTATCTATCTATCTATCTATCTATCTATCTATCTATCTATCTATCTATCTATCTATCTATCTATCTATCTATCTATCTATCATCTATCTGTCTAAATATCCCTTCATATCTATCTATCTATCTATCTATCTATCTATCTATCTATCTATCTATCTATCTATCTATCTATCTATCTATCTATCTATCTATCTATCTATCTATCTATCTATCTATCTGTCTGTCTGTCTGTCTGTCTGTCTATCTATCTATCTATCTATCTATCTATCTATCTATCTATCTATCTATCTATCTATCTATCTATCTATCTATCTAAAATGGCCCCAAAAATGGCCTGAAAGCACCCCAAAAACAGGCCAAAAAATGGGCAGGGGTGGGCCCAGCCAGTGGTGGGATTTGCCAGTTCATCGAACTGCGCTGAATCTTAACTACCGGTCCGCAAGAACCAGTGCAAACCTGCAGCAGCCCACCTCTGAGTGAAGGACCAGCCTGCAGTGCCTCTACCAATGACAAGGGAGTGTCAGGGGTCCAACCGATGCCCTAATTAAATCATTCGCCTCAGGCCAAGCTTCAAAAGTAATCCAGTTATGTGTTTGGAGCTTCATGTCAGCACGGACCAAGTGAAGCCAACTCTGACCTCACTTAATTCGCGCTTTGGCTCTGACCCTGTTTCTCCCTCCCTCCAAGATGTGTCATCAGTCACATCCCCCAGTGAAGCAATTTCGCGGGTTGTAGAAGTCACTCCCTCCGGCCACTGTGGGTCTCCGTGAAGATGACCTTGACGTTGCCGGTTGGAATGTGCTTTGTTTTGACTGAAATGCAAATTCCTCGATGCAGTTGTGAGGCTCGACTCCCCCATCCCCCATTGCCACGGCGACTTGAGAGCAGGCCAGGAATGCTCCGCAGGTTACCATGGAGATTGGGATGGCCGCCTGCAGCTCTCCCACGCTCCGTTTTTGCTGGCAGAGGGTTGCAGGAGGTTGTCACAGCCGTAAACGGAGCTCGGGAACGCATTTTCGCTGGCAGAGCCCTCAGGCCGCCACAGGCGCCCCCAACACAAGTGATGTGGATCTGGCCATGCCCACCCTGGCCATGTCCACCTCTCCTCCCCCCCGGTCAAACACAACCCTGATGCAGCCCTCAATGAAATCGAGTTTGACACCCCGGTCTAGAACAACCTGCAAAACTGCTGTGGCCCACGAGACAGAACTTTAGTTCTTTTGAAATATACAGTATAGACCAAATATATTTCAAAAAATGGAGAAGGTCACTTGGGCATCTGTTCCCACCAATGTCTTTTCTTGCATCTAAATTTTTTTTTTTTTGCACTTTTCAGAACCTGATTCCATCCATTTGTCAGGTTTCCAAGTGATGAAATCCATTTAAAAAGAAAAGAGCAAAGTCCATCGTCCATAATAATTTCTTTTACTTAGGAAAGCATCAAATTGGCAAAGTCTGTTGTACTTCCGGATCTGACACAGCCCAGAATTACCACCACATAATATTGAAAGTTAGAAACAGCCCCCAAAAGTCACATACCCCCAGTAGAAGTAAATCAAGGTTTAGCTGATGTCATCAATCTCCACCTCCAGGTCTCAGCAGGGTCAGCTTTCGTTCCCACGGGAAGAAGAACCACCAAGCCTCAACAACTCTCTCTATCTCCACTCCTCCCACCTTAGGAATGTGGCAAACCCGAAACCCTTCCCCCCATAACCAGCAAGAAAAGGAATATATAATAAGGCTAAATAAAATGGTTACACAGATGTCAATTTCAGGCTTGCCACCATTTCCTTTCTGCCAGCCAAACATGCTAGAGAATTCCTGGAAGGCTGCACTCAAATAAATCAGCCATCAACAGACACGTAGGGATAAATAGCATCTACACACCATTCAAAAGAGACAATAAAACAAAAAACCAAAAGAAAACCAAAAGACTAAAACGCCTCCTTGCCAGTAACCAACACCCAGATAAGCAGAGAATGTCACCAATATTAATACTAGACCAACAATCAGTCAATAAACAACAACTCAACAAAGAAGTCCCAACTCGAAGAAAGAATCACGCAGTAAACAACAGCCTAAGCAAGGAATCACCAAGAAGATTCCTACTAATATTGGTAGAGCAAGCCACTAGCACCGTGATGGCGAACCTATGGCACGCATGCCACAGGTGGCACATGGAGCTCTCTCTGCGGGCATGTGAGCCATCACCCTAGCTCAACTCTGCCGTGCATGCGTGCGCTCCTCCTACTGGCCAGCTGGTCTTTGGGCCTCTGCCATACACGCCGGGGGAGGAGCACGTGTGTGGGGATGCACATGCATGCACAGGGTGGGGTGCATGCATGTGGGGGCGGGGCACATGCATGGGGGCAGGTCACATGTGTGGGGGACGTGCGCATATTGTATTTAGGGGATGTGCATGCATGCTTTGGGCATTCGGTGCCGAAAAGATTAGCCATCACTGCACTAGCATATAAAGACAGCAGAGCCCCGCTGTCTTGTAGCACTGATGATGTTACATAGTTGGGTCATGAAATGTCTGCAAGAAAACAAACCAAACTCAGAGAGCACCAAGAACCCCACAATCTTCTTCCTCCTCTTCCCCACACACCCAGGGGTGGGATTCAATTTTTTTAACAACTGGTTCTGTGGGCATGGCTTAGTTGGTGGGTGTGGCTTGCTGGTCATGTGACTGGATGGGAGTGGCCAACTCGACGTCACTCACATCAAGGGACACTTCTCCTCGCCTGGCCTCTCATGACTGTGGGGATGCTGCAACAGTCGTAAGTATGAAAAATGGTCATAAGTCACTTTTTTCAGTGCCATTGTAACTTTGAACGGTCACCAGTTTTAGACCAAAACTCAAAAAGGGGATGTAAACTCACGTTCGAATGTCAATCTTTCTAGCTAGCCAAGAAGCCTTGCTGAATGTCCCTCATCTTGGTTCCTTGTCATTAAAAGCTTCTTTCTGGCAGCTCTGCTTCGTTATTCAATTATTTCTTCAAAGTGCTAACTCCAGCTGGGGAGTATTTCCTCCCAACAGCAGTGTAAAAAGCTTAAAACAACCCTTCCCCTTTAAGAAAGTACCAGCAAAGGAAAGAAAAAAAACCTCCTTCGGAGACAGTAAGTCTAGGCTGTCTGCCAAGAGTGCAAGAAGGGTGGAAAAAGACAAAAGGAGATTTCTTCTGGTTCTCCAAACTGCTTAGAAAGTTAACAACCGGTTCTAGCGAATAGGTGAGAACCTGTAGAATCCCACCCCTGCACAAACCCATTCCCTTCTAGCACTGATGATGTTACCTAGTTGGGTCATGAAATGTCTGCCAGAAAACAACCAAGCTCAGAGAGCTCCAAGGACCCTACAACTCTTCTTATGCACCAGAGGCAAACTCCTTGTGTGTCCAATAAAGAATTTGGCCGATAAAGAATTCTGTTGTTCTGTTCTGTCTGTGTCTTGGATGCACTGAAGAAAAGATAGAACTTCTGAATCTTCTGAAAACCTTTTTCTTTTCTTTTTTTGGCAGATAAAACAGTTGGTCCCCTAGAGATCCACACCCCTTCTGTGAAGGCCACGACATTCTTAATGATCCATTCGGAAAGCCAGTCCTATGTCACCAGCGGGCTTCCAATGTCCGACGAGAGACACCGTGAAGCAGATAATGGTGAGTATGGAGGTGCCACCAAGACAAAGGAGAACCTAGTGGAGCCCTCGTGCGAACGGGTGTCCAGGGAAGGAGTCCAAAAATATTAAAAGAGCAGCCAGAAGTTCAAGATCCCAAACTCACCCCCACTGCACTGGAGTCATGTCGAAAACTCTTGCTTAGCCACTGATACTGAAAAACTGGCTGCATCTAGAGGGGGGACTTTTGGAAACTTGAGTGGTCCTCTTTTAAAGACCCCCCAACAGCAGAATCATAACTGAATAAGTCATTTAAATGTCCATTCCCCTAAAATAGGGCTCTCCATATTTGGCCTGGCTGGCGGAGGAATTCTGGGAGTTGAAGTGAAACCAGGCTTAACAGCAGGAACTGGGAGAGGGACCCTTGTGGTAAAGTCTTAGTTTCTGGTTTCTGTTGTCTTAGTGGACAACCAGTTGTTAATTTCGTTGTCTGTATACTGTGTATATACTTTATTATTTATTGATTTGATTTGTCAATCGCTTACAACAGGGGTCCCCAACCACCGGGCCGCGGACCGGTACTGGGCCGTGGAGCACTCTCTACCGGGCCGCAAAGAATTTTTTTTTAAAAAAAATGGCGGCTTTCTTCACCTTCGGTGAATGCTGCTGGGATCGGGGATCATGGACACAAATGAAAGAAGGGGAGGGAGGAAGCAACCGAAGCCTGTCCTTCTCTCTGGGTCAGCTCTCTCAGTCGCTCTCTCGCTCCTCCACCAGCCCAGGAAGAAACTGCTTCAAAGAAGCGGGGGGCTTTTCCTGTCGCGAAGCGCCCGTTTCTCCCCCACCCCGTCCGCCCGCCCGCCTGCTCGCCTGCCCGCGCATGCGCCTGCTGGGTTCAACCCAGTGCTCCGTTCTGCCTGCCTGCCTGCCTTCGTTAATGGTTGAATCGGAACAGCTTCGGCTGAGTAAAAGAGGCGAATAGTTATTATTCTCAGCCGAAGCTGCTCCCAAACAACCAGAAACTAAGGCAGGCAGGCAGGCAGGCAGAACGGGACACTGTGGATTAAGCCTGTGATGGGCGGGTGGGGGGTGGGGGTGAAAGCGGGCGCTTCGGAATAGCTGCGGCGACAGGAAAAGCCCCCTCCTTCTCTCCCCCCAGTCCTTGCAAAAATTTTCTGCTTGAAACCGGTCCCTGGTACAAAAAAGGTTGGGGACCACTGGCTTACAAGATAATAGGTATAAGTATAAATATGAGTAAGTGTTGTGGCTCCGAGTCCTGAGCCTGCATTCTTAGAGGAAGAGGATTCGGAAGATGAGGAGGAGGAGGAATTGGGAATGCCTTCCTCCACAGGACCTTCCTCTTCGGCAATGCCTTCCTCCCTGATTGTGCCTCAGGTGTCGGCAGATAACCGAGAGGGACAGCCTGAGGCTAATCCGGAGAAGGAGGAGGGCATATTGGAGCAGCCTTTGACAGAGAATCAAGCAGACGAATGCTGGCTTGATGCGAGGCAGCGTTGCAGGCAAAAGTGTGGGCTGCAGCGCAGGAGGCGTGGACGAATGAGAGAGTGAGCTGAATTAGTGACACGCCCCACAGGAAATAAAAGTGGGTGTGTTTGCTCTGGGAACTTCGTACGGGACAACATGTGATTTATTCAGAGGAGCTCCGGTGTTTTCTGTGTTGTGACAGCTTGTGTGATTTATATTCCTGTTATCTTGTCGGACTTGGCAGACAGCATGAGTGAGACTGCCAAAAACATTATCGGCTCAAGGAATTAACTCTATAATTACTGGATTTGCTTGCCTGTTTGTATTCAGTTTGGAGTTTGGACTTCTCACCTCCTTTGTAAAGGTGAGACATAACAAGTAAGAATACAGGAAATAAGTACGGATAAATGGGGACAATAGGACAGGGACGGTAGGCACAAAGGTGCATGACAATAAATAATTCAATTAAATATGAGCCAACAGTGTGCAGCGGCAGCCAAAAAAGCCAGTGCAAAGCTAAGTTGCATTAACAGAGGGATACAATCAAGATCAAGTGAGTTACTAATACCACTCTATAAAGCCTTAGTAAGACCACACCAAGAATAATGCTTTCAGTTTTGGTCACCCCACTAGAAAAAAAAGATGTTGAGTCTCTAGAAAAAGTGCAGAGAAGAGCAACCAGGATGGTTAGGGGACTGGAGACTAAAACAATTTGAAGAAGGGTTGCAGGAATTGGGCCTGGCTAGTCTACTGAAGAGAAGGACCAGGGGAGACAGGAGAGTAGTCTTCCTATATTTGAGGGGCTGCCACAGAGAGGAGAAGGGAGTCAAGCTATTTTCCAAAGCACCTGAAGGCCAGACAAGGAATAATGGATGAAGTTCTCTATTCCATTCTATCTTCTCCTCACCTTTTTCTCTCCAGAAACATATCCTCCACACCAAAAGCACCAGGAGAAGGCTGGTGGTCCCCCGAATCTAGGTAAGAAACTGGATATTAAAAGTAAGAGAGATCTTGTGATGGTTGCAAGCATAGAAAGATTTTTTTTAAAAGGGCCAACAATACTTTTGTAGGGATCTTCTTGAGAACTTCCCTGTTCAAGAGAAATCTATCTGGAAGGTTTAGAGCAGGGTGTCCAACCTTGGCAACTTTAAGACTTGTGGACTTCAACTCCCAGAATTCCTCAGCCAGCTGGCTGAGGAATTCTGGGAGTTGAAGTCCACAAGTCTTAAAGTTGCCAAGGTTGACACCCCTGGTATAGAGGCAGATGTCCTTCTTTTCTAGGTGGCTTTGGATGATTGGAAGACACCAGACTTTTGATCTTACCTGGTCTAGTTTTCTGACTTGGAGGTGTCCCTTGACCATGTGGACAATGAGCCAGCCACGGAGGTCTTCTGCTTCCTGCTCTTCTCTTAGCCTCTTGAAAGCCAACTAAGCTTACAGTCCTTCACATCTTTAGGTTCCACAAGTCCTCCATTTTGTATTGCATGACAAAGCAAATGGTGGCTTTTGGGTCTATCTACCAATCATCACCTTCATTTAACAACCCCATAATCCCTTGCAGGGTGGAGTCTGGGCAACTGAATGGAGCTAGCAGTGTGTTTTAATGGCCGGATGCCCTTCCTCTTGCCAAGGCGGAGTTTTGTTCAGCGGATATATTCTCAGGGTGCCCAGAGAGAGAAATATACGCTTTTACCTAGAATTGAACTCACAGCCTCCTGATTGTGAGGCAAGAGCTCCACCACGCCACTCCTTTTTGTCCATCTACCGATGTGACACTAATTCTGTTGGAAATACAGAAATGCAGAATATTGTCTTTCAGCAAACCAGAAACCGGGCGCGTTCCCACATCACATTATGCCCCCTTTTGTTTTAACTCTGGCTTATGAAAAAAAAAAACAAGAACGCCTAGGTCAGTGGTGGCTAACCTTTTTGTGCTCCTGTGCCAAAAATTGTGGGCGTGCTTGCGTGCTCGCACTTGCGTGCCAGCACCCAGAAGGCAATGCATGCCCCCCTATACCCGCTACGCATGCAAGCACAATCCCCACCCTCTCCCACCGCCCCCTTACCCGCACTGTGCCTCATAGCTGATTTTTGGCTGGTTTGAGGTCTTTTTCGGCCTCCCAAAGGCTTGGGAAAGGCTTCTGCAGGCTTTGCAGGCCGAAAAGTAGGCCCGTTTTGTCACTTCTGGTATTTCCAGAAAAACAAGAAGTGATGAAACAGGCCTAGTTTTCATCCTGAAAAGCCTCCAGAAGCCTTCCTCAAGCCTCTGGGAGGCCGAAAAAGGCCTCAAACCAGCCCAAAATCAGCTGTGAGGTGCATGCCTATGCAGTGAGGTAATTTTGCCTGCAGCTTGTGTGCTGGCACAAGTGGCTCTGTGTGCCACCTGTGGCATGCGTGCCATAGGTTTGCCACTACTGGCTTGGGTTCTTATCGCATGTTAAGCCCTAACTCACAAATTATGCTATTTTCCAAAGATCACAGACCAGCAGATGCTTCTGTGGGTCTTCAGAGGGGAAAATGTGGGGCTGATGGTTGCCACATGGTATTTTTTTGTCTTCTATCGTCCAGCTGGTGGACAGGGGTGGTCATTTTTAAATTGGCAAATGGGTCCGCAACCCTGCTGGTCCTTGGTAGCATCTGAGGACCATTGTTGGGGAAACTAAACATGTCCAAGTGGTGAAGAAGGATGGCTAGCAAAGAAAGGATGTAGGGACTCTGGAAAGAGGGCAGAGAAGAGCAACAAAGATAATTAGGGGACTGGAGGCTAAAACATATGAAGAACGGTTGCAGGAACTGGGTATGTCTAGTTTAACGAAAAGAAAGACTGATAGCAATGTTCCAATATTTGAGGGGCTGCCCCCAAAAAGTGGGGGTCAACCTATTCTCCAAAGCACCTGAAGGCAGGACAAGAAGCAATGTGTTCTGACCCAGGATTCCCAAGATCACAAAGCAGATTCCTCGTCCCGATAAAAACCCCTTTATTTACATTAAAGTGAATTCCACTCCAGCAAAGTCCCGGCAAACAGCCTTTCATGAGATTTCACGATGACAGACCTTTATCAAGCTTTGAGAGTTGCCAGGCTGTTATCTCCCAAACGCCACACTGCAGCAGCAATTACTTGGAAAGAAGCCAGGAACAGATTTTCACTTTAATGAATTGAACTAATTGTCTCCTGCAAACACCACTCCCCTTTTGCTGCTCTTTATTCCCTATGGGAGGGGCCATTCACCATCCACCTGTGTCTTTACTCCTGAGGAGACCCTTGTTCCTTAGCTGTTCTCTTCTCCTGGCAGCTCTGTGCATGTGCACACTGGGAACAGGCTCCAGCTATTCTTCTTCCCCACTGATCTCCGACTCTGAAGGCAGCTGATAACTGTCGGACAGCCCTGGCCCCATCTCTGCCTCATTCATCAGAGCCTTCCCCAGACTCCAGGACTGGCCCAGGTTCCTCCCCAACCTCCTCACTGTCCGAGTCTGCCGCCAGCTCTGCTGGGGGGCCACAACACAATGGATGGAAACTTATGAAGGAGAGAAGCAACCTGGAATTAAGGAGGAACGTCCTGACAGTTAGAACAATTAACCAGTGGAACATCTTGCTTCCAGGAGTTGTGGGTGCTCCATCCCTGGATGTTTTTAAGAAGAGATTAGAGGGCCATTTCTCTGGAATGGTATAGGCTCTCCTGCTTGAGTGTTGGGTTGGACTAGAAGATCTCCAAGGTCCCTCCCAACTCTGTTATTCTGTTCATGCTAAGGTCCTTATGAAGTTCTCCTCTGCAGGTCCCATCTGGAGAACAACCCTGCTTGTCCTGGGCCCTCTGGCCTTCATCCTGGCAATAATCATCCTGAAGTTCAACATCCAGTCCAAAAAGTAAGTGCTAGGCTGGGGCTCTGTGGGATTGGGAGCAATTCTGTCAATTAAAAAAAAATAGTTCTTTGGTCTTTTTAGTTGCCAGCAGAAAGGGAGTGGGGGAAAGCAGTGCATTCCTTAAATGCCTCAGATAATTGCTAGGCAGGCGAAGCTGTTGGCGTGCAAGATTATTACTGGAGAGCATGATTGATGACTCTTGGCTATGGAGGTGTCCCATTGGAGAATCTACATCCAGGGAGTGGGGGAAAGACCAGGGTCGGTTGCACCCAGGTAATGTCGACATGGTCACTCCTAATAAATCTGAGAGATGCGGCTAGAGACTTACGATTAGAATGGGGGTGGATTTGTCGGAGCGTTGACATTCTTTCTTTATTTGTGATATTTACCACCATAACGCAACTCTGCGTGATTCAAGCAGCCTGTTTCTTGTGGCCACAGGAAGAAGAAGCTGCTAGTTTTGAAGAGCCGGCAGATGAGCTGTGAGGGACACCAACCTTCACCAGGGGCAGTCAGCCCCACCTCCAAGATGCAGGCCATCCCTGCCTCACCTTCCCCTTCGCTCAAGCATGGCGAGATCTTGATCGAATGGAAAGATGGGACTACCACCCCGCTCTTTGACCATTTATACTAGCTGACCTACTCCATTTTCTCCTGGCTGATTCTCTCGAAATCCAGTTCTTCCTAGCAGAACCCTTTGCACTCACACTTGAAGCTTCTATGGCCTGGGGCTGATGATGTAGTAGACCAGAGATCTCCAGACGTAGCAACTCTAAGACTTGCGGACTTCAACTCCCAGAATTCTCCAGCCAGCATAGCTGGCTGGAGAATTCTGGGAGTTGAAGTCCATAAGTCTTAAAGTGGCCATGTTTGGGGACCCCTGTAGTAGACTAATACTTTCATTTTTTAAAAAATAACAAGCAAGGAAGATGTGGTGACCTTCACACTTGCATTGTAGTTACTACCTGTATACGTTGATGACCAAACGAGGGCAGACCTGGGTAATTCTTGGATGAGACACCATTAGGACTTCCAAAACACATAAAGAACGGTTGCTGGAATTTGGATAGGTCTAGTTTAATGAAGTTTAGTGTTTAATTTTTAGTTTAATGAAAGAGACGCAGTGGCTCAGGGGCCAAGACGCTGAGCTTGTGGATCAGAAAAGGTCGGCAGTTCGAATCCCTGCCGCCGTGTCATGGATTGAGCTCCCGTTCCTTGTCCCAGCAGCTTCTGCCAACCTAGCAGTTCGAAAGCATGTAAAAAATGCAAGTAGAAAAATAGGGACCCCCTTTGGTGGGAAGGGAACAGCGTTCCGTGCGCCTTCAAAGGCATTCAGTCATGCCGGCCACATGACCATGGCGACGTTGTCGGACAGCGCTGGCTCTTCTTTGGCTTTGTAATGGAGATGAGCAGCGCCCCCTAGAGCCAGGAACAACTAGCATGGATGTGCCAAGGAGGGGAACCTTTACCTTTAGTTTAATGAAAAGAAGTAGGGGAGACATGATAGCAATCTTCCAATATTTGAGGGGTTGTCACAAAAATGAGGGGATCCCAACTGTTTTCCAAAGCACCTGAAGCCAGGACAAGAAGCAATGGATGTAAGATGTATTATTGTAAGGTGATGACCAACAGGATGCTTGGTTTTAAATCTGTCTCGAAATAAAATAAAAAGCGTGTTTAAATAAAAGTCCAGTTTCTCAAAAAGAGAATGCCATTATAATCCGGCAGACTTGAACCTTTCAATAAATTGAACCTCCGAAACACGGTGGAACCATTTTTCTAGGTCCATCCAAAAAGCCCTTAAGTGGTAAGTGGCCCGCGGGAGTCTCAGAAGGAGAGATGGACACGGCATCTCCTCTCATTGACTCCATCTTATCCTGGAGCTTCTACCAACAGGGCACAAGTCCTTTGAGAGACCTTCTGCCCAGGTAGGACGTAACCAAGACCTCGCAAACGGACAGAGCAAGAATCAGACTTGGTCTGCGAGAGTTTTTGGAGTGAACCCAGAAAGACTGTTTCTGTGTTGTTAGTTGCGAAATCGTGTCCTACTCATCATGTCGCTATGGACAACGTTCCTCCAGGCCTTCCTGTCCTCTACCATCTTCTGGAGTCCATTCAAGCTCATGCCAACTGACTCCATCCAGCCACTTCCTTCTTTGCCGTCCCCTTCTTCTTCTTTTCCCAGCATTAGGTTCTTCTCCAGTGAGTCCTTCCTTCCTTCCCATTAGGTGGCCAAAGTCTTTTGAGTTTCGTCTTCAGCATTTCTGTTAGCGTTCCTCCACATGGCACCTTCCAGAAGTATGCAGTAACACCCAGAATGTGGGGTCCTTGATGCTCTCAAGAGCCTGGTTGTTTTCTTGCAGATGTTTCATGACCCAACTAGGTAACATCATCAGAGCTAGAAGGGGGAAGAGGAGGAGGAGGATTGTGGAGTTCTTGGTGCTCTCTTGAGCTTGGTTGTTTTCTTGAGAGACGTTTTGAGACCCAACTAGGTCACATCATCAATGCTAGGAGGGAACAAGTTTTGCAGAGTGGAGGTGAAGGTGGGAGGAGGTGGGAGGAGAGGAGGATGGAAAGGAGGACAACTGTGGGGTCTTTGGATGTTTTCTTTTAGATGTTTCATTACCCAGGTAGGTAACATCATCAGTGCTAGAAGAGAATGGGGGTTACAGAGAGGAGGAGGAGGATGATTGTGGAGACCTTCGTGCTCTCTGAGCTTGGTTGCTTTCTTGCAGATGTTTCATGACCCAACTACATCATATACAGAGATGTACATATTTTTATGTTACCCAAAAGGGGAGTATGTTAGGAATAACCATAGTTACCTAACGTTGTTTGGGTAAATAATATATGATAGCAAAGTTTAAATGTGTTTTTCACTTTAAACTCTAAATCAGGGGTCCCCAACCGCCGGTCCGCGGACCGGTACCGGGCCGCGGAACAAGCCTTACCGGGCCGCTGGTTGCTGGCGCCGCCATCTTTTTGGTAAAAAAGCAATTTTTCGTCAAAAAGATGGCGGCGGCAGCGCTGGTGAGCTTTTCCGGGTAGAAAGCCATTTCTACCCGAAAAAGCTCACCGGAAGCGCTGGCGCCGCCATTTTTTTTGATGAAAAATCACTTCCGGTGACGTCACCGGAAGTGATTTTTCGTCAAAAAAAGATGGCGGCGCCCAGCTGACGCCGGAACCGGGCCGCGGCGCCCAGCTGACGCCGGAACCGGGCCGCGGCGTCGAAAAGGTTGGGGATCCCTGCTCTAAATGATATAATTTGGGTGCGGTTGAGAAACTGCCATAAGAGGGAGCTAGAGAACCTGGATTGCTACTGGATTGATGGTTGATTGTTCTGCGTGTTCCCTGTTGCTGACGAAGGAAGAAAGAGTTTTGAATGCTGCATATCTAATCTACTGTGAGAAGATATTTACTGGACTGATTTATGGATTGACATTGTAAGTTAACTGACCTTTTTTTTCGACACTGGATTTTTGCAATTGAACAATCTCCGGACTGAACTGACTGAACACTAGTGAATGATATTTGGACTGTTTGACCCTGCTAAACTCTTAATGGAATAAACTATTCAACTAAGACAGTGTATCCGTTTTTACTGAGTGTGTAAACTAAAAAACGCTTTCTCTCATATTCGCCTGACTGCCTGACTGCTGTGCACATTCTGCTAGGGTATATCCCTAACAATCACATCATCAGAGCTCAAAGGAAGAGCAATTGGAAGAGGAGGACAACAACAACAACAACAACAACCCTGGGGTCCTTGGTGCTCTCTGAGCTGGGTTGCTTTCTTCATGACCCAACTAGGGAACATCATCAATGCTACAAGGGAACGGGGTTTGCTCTCTATTTATACACGGTCGCTTAATCCTGCATAAGCTGGGAGCAAACCTCCACCTCCCTAGCACGGATGGCGTTACCCAATTGGATCGCGAAACGTCTGCAAGAAAAAGAACCAAGCTCGGATCTCTGGGAGTTGGAAGTCCCACCCACCTTGGAGGGGCAAAAAGTTGAGAAACGCTGCTGTTAAGACAGGGAAGGACAGCTGTGCAACCTCTGCCCAAGCATTCCCGAATCCCACGAAAGGAAATTTATTCTTTGGAAGAGAGAAAGAGATGGGCCTCTCGGAGGGTGCCTTGCATGTCCTCGTATTCTGCCAGCCTGCAGGCCTCGCTGAGGGTCAGCCAGCGGAAGGCCTGATGCTCGGAAGAAAGCTGGATCGCCGTGTCCCGGTCCTTCAGCTCGGCCAACCAGTAGACCACAGTTTTGGGTTTGCCTCGGACCACGTAGTTCAGTTCCTTCTTGAAGCCCTCCAGGATGGTGAACTGGGAGGAGGCCAGGCCAGCCTCTTCCTGGGTCTCTCGCAGGGCGGTGCCCAGGTCATCTTCCCCGGGGTCTACGTGCCCTGATGAGAGAAGACAAAGCAGGGGTTTCAGAGCAGGCCAGCCCCCCCCCCCCCACTCCCTGTAAGATTCTAGAGCGGTGTGGTCCGAACTTGGCAAGATGGGTGGACTTCAACTCCCAGAATTCCCCAGCCGGCATGCTTGCTTGATAGGCTGGGCGACTTCGGGCCAATCACCAGGAGATGGAGAGTTCTAGTCCTACCTTTGGCATGAAAGCCAGCTGGGTGACTTTGAACCAATCACCAGGAGACTGTGAGTTCTAGTCCTGCCCTTAGCATGAAAGGCAACCGGATGACTGGGCCAAACACCAGGAGGCCGTGAGTTTTAGTCTCACCTTTGGCATGAAAGTTAGCTGGGTGACTTTGAGCCAATCACCAGGAGACTGTGAGTTCTAGTCCTGCCCTTAGCATGAAAGGCAACTGGGTGACTGGGCCAAACACCAGGAGGCCGTGAGTTCTAGTCTCACCTTTGGCATGAAAGTTAGCTGGGTGACTTTGAGCCAATCACCAGGAGACTGTGAGTTCTAGTCCTGCCCTTAGCATGAAAGGCAACTGGGTGACTGGGCCAAACACCAGGAGGCCATGAGTTCTAGTCTCACCTTTGGCATGAAAGTTAGCTGGATGACTTTGAGCCAATCACCAAGAGATGGAGAGTTCTAGCCCTGCCTTTGGCATGAAAGCCACCTGGGTTATTTGGGGACAATCACTAGGAGATGGAGAGTTCTAGTCTCACCTTTTGCACGAAAGCCAGCTGGGTGACTTTGGGCCAAACACCAGGAGCTGGAGAGTTCTAGTCCTGCCTTTGGCAGGAATGCCAGCTAGGTGACTTTGGAACAATCACTAGGAGCTGGAGAGTTCTAGTCCTGCCTTTGGCATGAAAGTTAGCTGGATGACTTTGGAACAATCACTAGGAGCTGGAGAGTTCTAGTCCTGCCTTTGGCATGAAAGTTAGCTGGATGACTTTGGAACAATCACTAGGAGCTGGAGAGTTCTAGTCCTGCCTTTGGCATGAAAGTTAGCTGGATGACTTTGGAACAATCACTAGGAGCTGGAGAGTTCTAGTCCTGCCTTTGGCATGAAAGTTAGCTGGATGACTTTGGAACAATCACTAGGAGCTGGAGAGTTCTAGTCCTGCCTTTGGCAGGAATGCCAGCTAGGTGACTTTGGAACAATCACTAGGAGCTGGAGAGTTCTAGTCTCGCCTTTGGCATGAAAGTTAGCTGGATGACTTTGGAACAATCACTAGGAGCTGGAGAGTTCTAGTCCTGCCTTTGGCAGGAATGCCAGCTAGGTGACTTTGGGCCAAACACCAGGATCTGGAGAGTTCTAGTCCTGCCTTAGTCACAAAAGCCAGCTGGGTGAACCAATCACCAGGAGACTGTGAGTTCTAGTCCTGCCCCTGGCATGAAAGGCATTGGGTGACTTTGGCCCAAATGCCAGGAGGCCGTGAGTTCTAGTCTCACCTTTGACATTAAAGCCAGGTGGGCGATTTTGGGCCAGTCCTTCCCTCTCTCTCAGGCCAACCCACCTCACAGGGTAAGATAAACAGGAGGAAGAAGGAGTATTAGATAGGTTTGCCCCCTTGAGCTACCTATAAAATATATAGTAAAGGCGAAATAAAATCTAATAAATGATTAAACTTGAAGAGAGTAAATAGGATCCATCTCCAGAGCTGATGCCCAAAATGTAGCTCAGGGTTTTTCAAACCTCAGTGACTTTAAGAGGGTGGTCTTCAACTCCCAGAATTCCCCAGCCAGCATGCTTTCTTGACTGGCTGATCTTCCCCCGGGAACATCTCGCCGGCTCCATATCCAGTGGAAACCGCAGAGCTCTCTTTCAGACGACAGAGTGAGTAACACGCACCTTTTGGGGGTGTCCAGTGATGGGTGCCGTAGGAGGTTTGTAGGAGGAGGTACTCAATGCGTCCATCCGTAGCTGCCGTAGCGCATGCCTTGGGTAACCTTCTGAAGATAATCAAGCCACAGGCTCTTAAGCTCATGATGCTCTTACCCAAAAGGAACACAAAGGAGCAGTGTTAGCAAATGGCAAGCTCTGGGAAGGGGGGGGCGCAGCGGGTCACCCCCACAGCCTGGGTGCAATTAAAGGCAAGAAGTAGACCTGAAGGCAGCATTCAACAAAGACGTTTCACAAGTCTTAGCACTGATGATGTAGCCTAGGTGGGTAATGAAATGCCTGCAAGAAAACCACCAAATTCAGGGAGCACCAAGGGCTCTACAGTTCAAATGTAGCTACAGATATTCACGTCTCCCCCCGCCCCCCTCCAAGTTTTACTAGATTTTTATTTTTAAGTAAACATCAATATCACTAGATGAACAATGTGGTCCCTGGGTATAGTTCATTTTGATACAGACATCAATAATGCTATTCATAATAGTTGTTATATTAATCAAACCAAGTATCAATATACATGGTTTTTTTAAAAGTAGCTATTCAATATTTCAATATTCCATTTTTAATGCCAATGATATTACAAGCATACGTGGTAATACCATCTTCCAACTTCTAATCTTTTCCATCAAATTATTACTTATATTTTATTATATAAATATTCACTTCTATTGGTATCTAGCTACCTATCGGTTTGTCTGTCTGTCTGTCTATATAATTAATACTAGACCAACAATCAAGCAGAAAAAAAAATACCCTAGTCAAGGAACTACCAAGAGCAATCCCACCAACACTAACATGATAAGTTACTGTTACATAAAGAGAGAATAAACCCCACTCCTTTTTAGCCTGATGATGTTACCTATCGGTAGTTGAGTAATGAAACATCCACAAGAAAACCAAGCTCGACCATGCACCTCCTCCTCCTCCTCCTCCACTCCACAATCCCCCCTCCCTTCTAACACTGATGATGTTACCTAGTTGGGTCATGAAAGGTCTGCAAGGAAACTACCAACCTCAGAAAACACCAGGGAACTCACAGTTCTCTTCCACTTCTCTGCAAACCCCACTCCCTAGAACTGATCATGTTACCTAGCTGGGTAGGGAAACATCTTAAGGAAAACAACCAAGCAGAGAACCCCAAGGACCTCACAATTCTCCTCCTTCTCCCCCTCCTCAATTTTGCAAATCCCACTCCCTCTACCACCACTGATGATGTTACCTAGTTAGGTAATGAAAGGTCTGCAAGAAAACAACCAAGGTCAGAGAGCGCCAACAACCCCACAGTTCAAGGATGAGTATCAAACCTTACTCCTTTCTAGCACTGATGATGTCTCCTAGTTGGGTCAGCTCAGAGAGCACCAAGGGCCCCACATTCCTCCTCCCCTTTAATTTCTGTTTCATTCCACAAACCTTACTCCCTTCAAGCACTGATGATGTTACCTAGTTGGGTCATCAAACGTCTGCAAGAAAGCCACTAAGCTCAGAGAGCAACAAGGACCCCACAGTTCAATCCTGAGCTACGAAGATTCTCTTCCACTGATCCTTTTCACAAGTGTGTGAGTGGCCCACAGTAGAGGCCCACATAGAGGGCCATGGTTGAGAGTGGGTCCGGAACCTGGATCTACTCATGCCCTACTTAAACTACTATACCACAAGGGCTGCATTGGAGTTGATGCAAAACCCTCCCTCTCAATTAATATCTGGGTTTCTGGGCGCCTTTACATATTAAACTGGGAGCCAGCTTCCGGTTGCAACCCTTCCCGTGCTGCAATTCTAACAGCAAATAATATTTTAATATTAATATTTAATATTATCATTAATAATAGTAATAACTGCATGAGATTGCAATCAGCTGCACTAAACAATGCACAATTTATTGGGAGCTCATCTGAACAAAGGCCATCAGGCGAGCAGGGAACCCCACCCCAACCAGACACGCCTGCAAGCCCAGCGGACCCCACTGAGAACCACCCGCGGCTGCAACCCGGCATACCTGTCCAAGCAATTCTGCTGGGGAAAAAAGTATGAACAGGTTTCGCAAAGCTGGACTTCAACTCCCATAATCCCACAGTTTTGTGGGCCTAGGATTACGTTGATGTCAAATTGTGGGCGTTGAAGTTCAGCAGTTCGGAGGGTTCGGATTGGGCCAGACACAACCCGGCAGTATTGAGAATATTTTTCAATTGGATCTTATGCGTGTCAATCTCAAGGTTTCTTGACCAATCACAATCGTGTGTTCAACTGTTGGTACAACCGATGCTTCATGCTCATACCCACTGAGGGGACTCCATCCAATCAGCAAGCAACGACAGAAGGCGTAGCCGATTTGGGGGATAGAATGATGATTGGCTTCGGTAGTTTGACAGATGGGGAAAAGACCATTAGAAAGGCAGACTTTTAAAGACGGTCTCTGCGGCTGCTGCCGCTTTCTGTTTGTCTTTTTCCCGCTCCTTTTTTTGTTCCTTCTTTTTGATTGGATACTATAGGCCCCACCTACTTCCTCCTCCATCGTTTTATTGGACGGTTACGGTGACGCAACGGCGCGCCAAAGCGGCGCGAGAGTTTGAAGGCAGGCTTGGTCGCGTCGTCATGGAAACGTGGCCTCGCCGGTTCTCTTCTCACCTTGCTCGGAGTGAGAGAAGCTCCGGGGGTTTCCCGGAAGTTCCGACAGTCGGACCGAGGGAGAGTTCGCCGGTAGAAGGGTAGGGAAGGACCCCCCTCCGGTAAGTAGGGCGGTCCGGAAAGGATTCCGTTCCTCGCCGAGCGAGGCCTCGGCCCCGTTGTCATAGCAACGGATGCGCAACTCGAGCCTGAGGCGTAAAAAATAATATTAATAGCAATTTATTAAGACAGGAATTTTTCCCTTCTCTGAACAACGGGCGTCCAAACTATATTGGAGTCGATTAGCTTGTTCACTAGCTTTTAACTTTTTTTTTTTTTGGCCATGTGCGAAATAAATAAATAAATAAGCTTGTTTAAAAGTTTTGCTTTTTTAGGAAGAAAAAAAAAATCCAGAATGGAAGAAAAGTCCTTGAAACCTGCTGGGGGAATGGAAGGAAAAGGACAAAAATCCATGCTTTCTTTGCTCAGGGATTACAGGTAGTCCTAGACTTAGAATAGAATAGGAAATAGAATAGAATAAGAAATAGAATAGAACAGAAGAGGAAATAGAATAGAAGAGGAAATAGAATAAAATAGAATAGGAAATAGAATAGAATAAGAAATAGAATAGAATAGAAAATAGAAAAGAAAAGAATAGAAAATAGAATAGAAAAGAAAATAGAATAGTACAGGAATTAGAATAGTATAGGAATTAGTATAGAATAGAATTCAATTCTTTATTGGCCAAGTGTGATTGGATGGATACACAAGGAATTTGTCTTGGTGCAAATGCTCTCAGTGTACAAAAAAGAAAAGATACCTTCGTCAAGAGTCAAGAATCATCAGGTACAACACTTAATGATAGTCATAGGGTACAATAAGGATAGAATAGAATAGAAAATGGAATAGAATAGAATAGAATAGAATTCTTTTATTGGCCAAGTATGATTGGACACACAAGGAATTTGTCTTGGTGCAAATGCTCTCAGTGTACATAAAAGAAAAGGTACATTTGTCAAGATTCAAGAATCATAGAGCCCAAAATGTCTGCTGTTGACTGTCATGAAGTGAGTTTTGCTCCATTTTACAACCTTTCCACAATTATTAAGCGAATCACTGCAGTGGATAAGTTAGCATCACCCGGTTGTTAAGTGAATCCGGCTTCCCTGTTGAATCTGCTGGAAGGGGAATCGCCTGACCCCGGCCAGGACGCTTCAACCGTCATAAATATGTGCCAGTTGCCAATGGATCTGAATTTTGAGCACGTGACCATGGAGATGCTGCACCGGTCGTAAGCGTGAAAAACGGTCCTAAGTCACTGTTTTCAGTGCCATTGTAACTTCGAACGATCACTAAGTGAACTGTTGTAAGTCGAGGACTTCCTGTACTGAAATTCAGCTTCTTTTGGGAGCAGCTACAGGGAATTGTTGTGTATAAGAGCCTTGTTGTGCAGTGGTTAGAGTGCTGCAAGCTACTTCTACTGCAATTTGGCAATTCGAATCTCCCCAGGCTCCAGGTGGACTCAGCCTTCCGTCCTTCTGAGGTGGGTAAAATGAGGACCCAGATTGTTGGGGGCAAGAAGCTGACTCTGTAAACCGCTTAGAGAAGGCTGTAAAAGCACTGCGAAGCAGTATATAGGTCAAATTGCTATTGCTATTCCTTATCTTCTTTCCTTATCTTCCTTCCTCCTCATCTTTCATGTTTCCTTCCATCCATATTTTTCTTTCGTCCCTCCCTCCCTCTTTCCCTCCCTCTCTCCCTCCCAGTGGTTAGAATGCAGTATTGTAGGCTAACTCTGCCCACTGCCAACAGTTCGATCCTGACCGACTGGCTCAGGGTGGACTCAGCCTTCCATCCTTCTGAGGTGGCTAAAATGAGGAGCCAGATTGTTGCAGGCAACAGGCTGACTCTAAACTGCTTAGAGAGGGCTATAAAGCACTGTGAAGCAGTATATAAGTCTAAGTGCTATTGCTATTCCTTCCTTATCTTCTTTATCTTCCTTCGTTTCCTTTCTTCCTTCCCTTTCCTTCCTTCCTTGAGCCGTTGTGTCACAGTGGTTAAAATGCAGTATTGCAGGCTAATCCTGCCGACTGCCAGCAGTTCAAATCCCACCAGGCTCAAGGTTGACTCAGCCTTCTGTCCTTCCCAGGTGGGTAAAATGAGGACCCAGATTATTGGGGGTAACAGGCTGACTCTGTAAACTGCTTAGAAAGGGCTGTAAAGCAGACTGTATTGCATTTTTAGGAGGAGATTCCTCATCTGGTCATTCTGTAGCCCAAAGGAAAAAAAAACAGAGGTTGTTGTCCAAAGACAGTATATGCCAGCTCAAGAATGAAGCAATTAAAAACATCAAGGATGCAATGGCCTACTTTATGTAGAACGATAATGAAGAAAGCATCCTTGGACTTCTGGAAGCTTTGCTGACAGGAAAGAATGTACTATTTTCAGCTTCTTGGGATAACCCAGACTTGTTTTACTCAGGCACCAGGAAAATGAGAGGCTTCCAGACCTCCCACCAGCTGTTGCTTTAAAGCAGATGCTCTCTATCGCTTGTGGTGCAGAGGCTTCTCCAGTAAGATCATCAGGCTAAAGTTAGCGTGGAAGAATAATCAGGAAATTGATGAGGTTCAGTTGCTTTTACAAATAGTCCTCGACTTACTATCACAATTGAGCCCAACATTTCTGTTCTGGGGAGTTTGGCCCCATTTTACGACCTTTCTTGCCACAGTTGTTAAGTGAGACATTGTAGTTAGAATAGAATAGAATCAATGAGCTGGAATGGACCTTGGAGGTCTTCCAATCCAGCCCCCTGCTCAAACAGGAGAATCTATACTATTTCAGACAAGTGGTTGTCCAGTCTCTTCTTAAAAGCCTCCAGTGATGGAGCACCCACAACTTCTGGTGGCAAGCAGTTCCACTGGTTAATTGTTCTCACTGTTAGGAAGTTTCTCCTTAATTCCAGGTTGCTTCTCTCCTTGATGAGTTTCCATTCATTGTTTCTTCTCCTGCCTTCAGGTGCTTTGGAAAATAAGTTGACCCCCCCACTTCTTCAAATACTGGAATACTGCTATCATGTCACCCCTAATTCTTTTATTTAGAGTAGCCAAACCCAAATCCTGCAGCCATTATTCAGATGTTTTAGTCTCCAGGCCTTTGATCATCTTAGTCGCTCTTGTCTGAAGAGTTTTATTTCCAGTTGATAAGTTAGTAACCAGGTCGTTAAGTGAATCTGGCTTCTCGATTGACGTTGCCTGTCAGAAGGTCAAAAAGTGACCACGTCACTTCGGGACACAGCAACCGTCATAAATATGTACCAGTTGCCAAGCATCTGAATTTTGATCACATGACCATAGGGATGCTGTAAAGGTCACAAGTGTGAAAAATGGTCATAAGTCACAGTGCTGTTGTAATTTTGAATGGCCACTAAACAAAACCGGAAGTCGACTACCTGTATTGGAGCACCCAAAGGTGGTGTTTTTTTTTTTGAAAAGCAACTTGGGACTTTCTTCTCTTTAAAAGCGTTTCACTTCTCATCCAAGAAGTGAAACTTTATCAAAGGTAAAAATCAAAACCAAACAAAGTCCAGTTGCCTTTTGGAAAAAAAAAGCACCTTTGGGACAACCATGACCTGGATGACAGGGAATCTCCATAGACATTTTATTGGCACAGTATTTCCAGAACGTTGAGATTTTTTTTTATTCCTTCATTCTTCCTCTCAAACTTTTATAAAAGGAGGAAAAAATTGGCAGAATGGATAATTAAAAGAGTTTGGATATACTACGGGAAGGCTAAGAAGTTATTAGTAGCTCAGGTGGGATTCCTCCATGGAAATGCAGGTATTCCTCAACTTACAACCAGTGGTGGTATTCAATTTTTTTTACTACCGGTTTTGTGGGCCTGGCTTGGTGGGCATGGTGTAGCTTGGTGGGCCTGGCAGGGGAAGAATACTGTAAAATCCCCATTTCCACCCTACTTCAGAGGAAGGTTACTGCAAAATCTCCATTCCCTCCCCACCCCACCAACCTGCCTTCCAGCTCCGTTCTCCTGTGCAGGGCAACCAAAGGAGACCCAGCCGATCAGCTGGGACTCGGGAGGCAGAAAAGAGGTCAACCAGAGGTGGTATTTGCCAGTTCCCCAAACAACTCAAAATTTCTGCTACCGGTTCTCCAGAATTGGTCAGAACCTGCTGAACACCCCCTCTGCTTACAACCACTCATTTAGCGTAAGTTTGAAGTTACAACAGCATTGAAACATGTGACTTACCGCCTGTCCTCACACTTGGGACTATAACTGCATGCCACAATCACGTGATCGGGATTCAGACTCTTGGCAAGTGGCACATGCTTAAGGAAGTTTGCGGCATCCTGGAGTCATGTGATCGCCCTTGGCCAGCTTCCAATGAACAAAGTCAATGGGGGAAGCCAGATTCACTTAATGACTGCACAATTCACTTTACAACTGCCTTACTTAGTAATGGAAATTCTGGTCCCTGTTCTGGTCACATGTTGAGGAATGTGGAAGAAGAGAGACCCTACAGGTAGTCCTCCACTTCTGACCATAACTGAGCCCCACATTTCTAAGGCTTGAGTGAGACATTTGTTAAGTGAGTTTTGCCCCATTTTACGACTTTTCTTGCCACAGTTATTAAGTGAATCAGCGCAGTTCTTAAGTTAGGAATGTGGTTGTTAAGTGAATCTGGTTTCCTCATTGGCATTGCTTGTCAGATAGTTGCAAAAGGAGATTACATGACCCTGGGCCACTGTGATGGTCATAAGTTTGAAGCAGTTGCCAAGCCACTGAATTTTGTTCACCTTAACTACGGGGATGCCGCAAAGGTCATAACTATGAAAAACATTTTTAAATCACATTTTTCAGTGCTATTGTAACTTTGAACAGTCCCTAAACGAACTGTTTTAAGTGAAGGACTACCTGTACTGGTCTAACTGGAGAGTAGTTTGTTCCTTTCTCCCTCCCCATGATTGGACACTTGTGTTAGGGATATACACCCTAGCAGAACCTGCATGGCAGTCAGGCAGGCAGGCAAATATGTGAGATAAACGTTGTTGTAGCTTACACTCAGTAAAACAGATACAATGTGCTAGTTAAATAGTTTATTCCAGCAAGATTTATAGCATAGTCAAACAGTCCATATATCACACACTAGTTCAGTCCGTCCGGGGATTAATCAGTTGCAAAGTCCAGTGTCGAAAAAGAGGTCAGTAAACTTACAAAATCAGTCCAGCAATATATCTCTTCATAGTAGAGATATGAAGAAGTTAAACCTCCTTTCTTCTTTCA